>NW_025113042.1:3185916-3199543 GCF_010416935.1 Polistes fuscatus | reverse complement strand
TTAAAACAATAGCGTCATAAATTAATATCACTATTTTAACTCATAAACTTCGGATAAAATTATAACTATAACCAATAAAGTTGTCTCTAACAGTCACTCATCCTTTAGCAACTATCGATATCGAAAAATCGATAATATCAGTTCGATATCAATTGAGGATAATTTCAAAAATAAAATAAACAATAAGTACTTAAATTTTTAATAATGTTATGCCATTACTATATATATATTTTATTAAACATAATAAATATATATAAACTATATATATATATATATATAATATTATGGAATATATCATATAACAAGAAGAGTCAAAAAGAAGCCAAAATCTGAATATCTGTAGAACATAAAGATCGAAGTATTACTACATCAGAATTAGAATGAACTGTAAGGATGCAGCGCAAAAAAGTTGCATAGAACCTCAAAAACTAAAAAATGAATGCATTTAATTAATGCATTTAATTGCTAGCTATTTGCTAATTCGAAATCCATAATTGCTAACTCTTTTAATTAATTATTTAATTAGTTATTGATAATTGAAAATGTTAAATTTTTTTTATTTCTTAGTAAAGCAACGTTGTTGGCCACAGAAGAAAAAAATGAATAAGTGCGCTAAGGTGCTAACAAAATGTTTATTTAAAATTCATAACTTCTAACTTTATTAATTAATTATTTAATAGTTATTAATAATTACAAATGTGGAAACGTCATGAGGAGGTTGTATGTTATACGCATGCGCAACCACAATTCAAGGTGCAAGCACACTATGAAAACAATAAAAAAAGTTGTGGTAACCTGCAGGGGATATATTAAAGTTGATTTCCAAAGTAACAACCATGGAGACTATACAAGGAACACGAACTCCATGTATACAAAGGGATATAAAAATAAGAAGGCGCACGTGTTTCTATTTCGTTTTTTAGATCAGAACATACCCATCATATAGATTAAAGAAGTGTTCCTTATTTTTAATAAACATACTTATATGACTTCAAAAATATAGTTTTTAATTCTGTCTTAAAAAATAATTAAGAATTAATTAAAGCTTACGAGTCCCCCTTTTTTATCTACCGAGTTTCATTTTTGTTACTATCGAAACCACCAGCAAGCGATAGTGGGTACTTATGCGATGACGGTTCAATAATATCAAAGAACACAGTATTTTTTGATAGTATATGATAAATATATAGTATAGTTATATTGTAAAAGAATTGAAACAATTATATTAATTTTAATGTATAAACATGTGTGTGCCTCAGAAATGCATTTAAACGTATATTTTAAAAGGTCACCATTCAAGGCGATCAAATAGAAGAAAATCGAAAAGGTCTGATGTTAAATCCAACGATGATCACCTGTAACAAGAAGAAAACTATATTAATCATACAATCAAGTGATACAATAGCCTGACAAATAAATCGTCCCATTCGCAGATGCACTTTAGATTGAATTCTCTATTTATTTGATCAAATCTTTATTTACCGTTGCAATGAAATTAAATTTAAACGCGTAATTTATATTTACATAAAGTATATACAAAAAAAGAAAAAAAAGGGAAAAGTACAAATATCGAGTTACTAAAAAAAATAATATCTAATATTATTACGAAATACTTATAGAAAAGAAAAATTGCAAATTTAATAAAATACGATCACAATAAAATTTTAAAGACGAAACAAAAAAGAGAAATTACTGTAATATTTACCGAACGTAGTTTAAGCTTTAAAATTTAATGATACAAAAATTTATATTTCTGACTCTAACTAAACACATATGCATCTTTTGACGATAGAGACACAAATTTGGTGTCCCAAGGAGATGGAATGGTCCATCATCTCCAATTACAACTACAAATTAATGACGAGCAACAAAAATTACAATAAAATATAAAAATAACTAAAGAGCTATTTTCGAAAAGTTTGAACTTCTGTTGAACTTTTGAAAATAACTCAATAGCCTTAATAGTAGTTGCCCTCTTCAGCCACATTTAAGTGGGGGCCTCTCGGCATAATGCCTCTTCTTTCTTCATGCCCTAAACGCTGCTGTGAGGCTTTTTCTAAGCGCATTTACAATACAAATCGTACAGTTACATTTACTCGAATGCCTCAACAGATGCTTGATCTAATCGATGAACCTATATTAACACTTTGCATTAAAAAATTAAATAATCAAATAAAAGCAGAGGAACTTTGTCATACATCATATGGTCTTACTTTTTACTCGACCACTTTTATCTTTATATCTTTACTCTACTTTGTATTTACTATACATATATAACAAATGAGTATTCAGTAAGAATTATTACACAGCAAGTGTTAATATACTTAATATTAAGTAAGTAACCGTATTCAGCTATCTTCACTTTTTCGAAAAAAAATTAATTTTAAGAAAACGCAAAGACTTTTAATCGTTCGATACTGATTTATCCCGCGGTACAGAGATCAGCAATATGGAAAAAATAAAAAAAAATTTTAAGAAATAAATGAATCTAAAGGTTGCTGAAACTTTGTATAATATCCGGAGAAGAAATTGTCCACTCCTGAGTGGAAATTACAATCGCGTGACTTTCCAGTCTCTACCTACTTACAAATTAAATAAACATTCACACCTAAGTATGCTACCTGCTTGTTAATTACCCATATTTAAAAAGAGCAAACATATGATGCATACCCACCCACTCACTCCACGATTCTCACATACCACCAGGGTGCAAAAGCCTAAACTAGAGAGCATGCCCCGGGGCACCTCCGACACCCTAGTTCAAACGCGTGTTTTCTAAACTTATGGGAGTACGTACCAATGCTGTAATCGTCTGTCAAGGCTAGTGATTATTGCAAAAATGACTAATGTAAAATACAAGTATATACTAGTATATATTGCATACTAGTTATATACGAGTATATCATAGTTTCCACAAATAAATGCGGTAACTCTACGTTCAAAACGATTTTATTACAAAAAAAAAATAGAAAAATTTAATATAATATAAAAATAGAAACACTCGTATTTTTCATATCACACGTGATACGTAGAAGTAGTGTTCTCAGTATTAAATGATGTATTAATTAAAAATATCGCGAAACGATGTACAAAACACTTTACCTAATACGCACACACAGGTGTAAAGTACATCGTGCAATCACTAGCACAATGACAGCCGCCAATAGGGGAAAAACTTAAAACTAAACCTATACTAACCGTTTCTCACCCATACGAGTAGCACCTGGGCACACGCATAGATGAGAACGCAGAAAGTACAGGGGGGAGAAACGGGAGATTAGTATTAGAAGCTGAAAATCCTGATCTAAAAAACATGATTAACATATATATATATAATATATATATAATGACAATAAAACATTTTATTTTATAACATATATCAAAACATTTTATTTCATTTAAGCGGGCTAAGACTCTACAAGCCATTTGGATTTGACTTTTTGATTATGCAAAAATTGTTAAATTTAATTTTTAATATTTAAGAATTTTAAAAGAGAAAAATAAATAATATAAACAACCTCGGACGACTCCTTTCATTAAGTTGGTGTTCTAATAAAAGAACTGGGCTTTGAGCCACCACTTAACTGCTAGAATCTATCCGTCGCGAATGAGTTTGTCTTCTTGCTCATTTATTTATAATATCGAAGTATCGATATACAATTAATCGCGATTAGATAAACTAAGTACGAAGCAATGCATGTAAGACATTTATTACATGCTTTTCTGGACAAAAACGAGTAAATAAGCTCGATTTCACCACTACTAACCACGAACAAAACACGTAATAAAAAGAAAGTGCATTTATTAATTGCATTATATTAAATGAATTTAACCGGTGAGACAAGAAACCTATCCTGAACTAATATAAAATATACAATACATATACAATATAATATACAATTTTCATGAGTAACTCCTAGAAAGGAATTACTCATGTGCTCGTCACTAATTTATTTAAATAATTACAACCAGTAACTCGTGCCGATTAGGACCTTTCATCCTCGACATGATTGAGCACCGGAGGGACTTTAAATTTTAACTCACGGCCTAAGAAGACATTCTACATGGCTCCAAAAACACTCCTACTGCGCAGCAAGTAGTGTAGAATCGAGTATGCGAAGATCCATCGAAGATCCACCGAAGATCCATCGAAGATCCACCGAAGATCCATCGAAGATCCATCGAGATGCCATCGAGATCCATCGAAAGATCCATCGAAGATCCATCGAAGATCCATCGAAGAATTCTTCCACATTTTGATAGGTAAGAGTCCGTCGTCATATCTGTAAAATAAAATAGAACAAACGATAAGTTATCTGCAATATAAATCTAAAATCAGTATAAAATAAAATCGAATAAAATGTAAATAAAAATAGATACTTACAATGCATTCCAATGGGATGAAATTCAATTGCACCATGGCGATGCACCTCGCGTGAATCTAAAAACGCGGTATAAACGAAAATAAGAAACTAGAGATGAGTTTCTTATCGCGAAACCGAAATTTTATTATACGACGAACAACACTGATTCTAATTCGCGTTGATTTTAATTTGTTTTACGCCCGATCACTGATTCTAAACACTAATTCAAAGACTGCTTTGCACACAGTCAATGCAAGTAGAAAATCTTCATTGATGCACGATTCTAATACGCGAACAGTCTGTGCGACTGTTTAAAGATAAAAATAAACTTTACTCGAACAAACTCTAATGCAATTACTGCCTTGGTCGCAGTTAATTTAATATATATATTTCAAAAATAGTTCGCGAACGCGACGAATTGAAATGAAACGAACGAACGTGCTTCTAATCCGTGATTTTAATTATATTTAACGATACAACACTCCCGTATATTGCTTCGCGCACGATAGCAATGCACGAACACTTGCAACACTTCACAAACACAATTCACAAACACTTCCAACACTGATATATTCCCATGATGATCTGAAACAGAAATAAAAACAAAATTATAAATATCATTGTTGTAAGTAAAAAAATTATTATAATTATTGAGAAAGTGTTTAAAATAAAAATTGACTTACGTTTATTCTTCATTGATGAATGCACGATGGGTATCCTACCCTTAGGATGACGATGAGCACACGTTTAAACCGAATAAAGAAACTTACGGAGTTTCTTAACCGAGCAAACGAAACTTTAACATACGGCGTACAACACTGACTTTACTTTCCGATTCTTTTATTTTATTTTACGATGCAACACACGAGTACCTCATTGCCTACGCGCTCGATTGCAATGATGTTCTGAAACAGAAAAAGAAAAAGAACAATTAATATCATCGTTATAAAAAAACCATTAAAGTTATCATAGAAACGTTTAATAGGAAAATATACTTACTTTTAGTCTTCATTGATGACTGCAGGATGGGTATCCTACCCTTAGGATGACGATGAATAAAATAAAATTAAATAAAACTCTGAAAAGCTGAAACATACTAAAAAGATTATAGAACAATATATCCTGTGAATCATTCCTGAAGGCATTGCACACTTTTAAAGATATTTATCATAAAGAATCAATATAAATTCAAGCAATATTATTGCCTTTATCTCACTACTTGTATAAAATTACATATAAAGTATTTAATATCAGTAAAAATTGTTAATAAAAATCGATAACGTTATATATATATAATAGTTTAATACGTCACGTTCGTTAGATCTTAGCTCGTTGAAGGACTGATCAGGAATGAACACGTAACGCGTCCTTCATGTCGAACGTTCGGCTGTCTTCGTTTTGTTTTCGGCTGTCTTCGTTTCTTCTGTTCTCACTTCGAGAAATTCCTGGAATATACGTACACATTCGTTATTGCCCGTAGATAGAATTTTTGTTTTCTTATTCTCTCTCTCTCTCTCTCTCTCTCTCTCACTTTCGTTCTCACTCTTTGTATACATTTCTGTATGGTTTAAAAAAAAGAATAACGCTTACCTCGATGAATATGAAGATAAAAAAGAGTAAACACAATTGTTAGACTGAGTATATGTATTCCTGCTGGACTCTCCTAATGCTCGGTACCTAAAAAAGGAAAAAAAAGATTACATTAGTATATAAAGAAAATCAAATATATGAGTGTATGTGTACGAGCTACCTATACTTATGCATATATCCTGTATGTGTGTGTATGTGACAGGAATCGAATTTAATACGAAATACGATCTTTGAATACATAATTATGAAAAATAATTAATTAGAGCATCATTAGAGATGGTAGTAATATCGATACCATGAAAAAAGCTGGAAATTAGAAGAAATATTGTTAAGTAACATTGGTGAGATTGGCGGGACGTCGAGATATATCGATGTTATTCTCACAGATATCTATCGAACTTTTCAATATTTCGTTTTGAAAACACTCACGTATGAAAATCTGTATGTAGCTATCGTTTGATATATAATAGGAAGGTGTAAAATACTTTTCAATTACCTGAGTTAAACGAGATGACAGGTATACAAAATGGTGGTCGTCGCTGTGACGTAGCCGCAAAGAAACGAAGCGACATCTGAGACGACATCATGGCTGCTTCAGAATTTTGCGTTTTTTCCATCTATCATAGAAAAATATCGATAGTTAAAAATAGGATATAGGAACATAAAATTGTCGAAATATATACTTTATTAATCCAAACAATGAAAATTGAACATTATAAGTCGATATCCATAGAAATGATGCTGTAAAACAAGATATATATATATGATTGCGTAGAAAATGCATACCAATGTACATGGAATTTTTTTCTACACAAATATTCTTTATCCTCGACATTATCGTAATCTTTCGATTATCATTTGGAAGTCATTTGCTAGAAGAATCTATTAGTAATAGGAAGATTATTTACGTTAGAAAATACTTTTTAATTACCTGAGATTAACGGGACGACGTAGCATCCGTCCGATCTCCAGCACCGACGCCGCGAAAAGAAAGAGAATGATCAGCAAAGAGCCCTGATTGGCTGATAATTATTGCAAAGAAAAGATGACCAATCAGAAATTCCCAATTACCATATAGAAATGTATTTACGCACACGTACGTAACTCGCCTTTCTTCATGACCACGCTAGTCAAGCTAGATATGATAATTTATTTATTAAATAAATAAAAAATTTGTTCTATTTTATTATTTAAGGTACACGTATCTTGTTAATATTTAAAAAATAACGAAAAGAATAAAGATAATATGCACTATAAACCTTATCACACCGCACAGAAGAACATACATAATTTATTTATTACATAAATTAAATATCTATTTTGTTATCAAATATAATTATCTAATTATTAATCCAATTAATAATTATTGTTATCTAATCTATTTTTCTATTAGGTGTATACGTTCCTTGTTAATATATAAAAAAAAACGAATAAAATAAAGACAATATACACTAAAAACTTTATCACATTGTACAGAAAAACACAATCATATAGAAAAGAAACAACGTTGCAGATATTTTTAAAACAATTGACATCGCATACCACAGGAAAACACAATCGTATAGAAATGAAACATCGTTATAGAAATCTTTAAAACAATTGACATAAGGCACTGTAGCCATCCTTAAAGAATTAAAATAAATTGAAACAAAACAATTGAAATCTCACATGCCAACTATGAAAGTATAAATTCCCATATTCTGTATTTATATGGAAAAATTCTTGTTATTTTAATTCTTCGAGGATGGCTATAGTGCTTCATGTCAATTGTTTTTAAAATATCTGTAACGAGGTTTCTTTTCTATACGATGATGTTTTCCTGTGCGGTTTTTAGTGTATAACCTCTTTATTTTATTCCTTATTTTTTAAATATAATAAAGGAACGTGTACACCTAATAGGAAAATAAAATTATTTTTGATTTAATAAATAAATAAATTTTGTGTGTTTTTCTGTGCAGTATGATAAAGTGTTTAGTGTATAATGTCTTTATTCTATACATAAGTTTTTAAATATTAACAAGGATAACTTGATACTTTACTAATACAGTCTTATGGTTTTCAGATTTGCGAGTATTAGAAGATTTGGAAAAGCACAGCATCGATTAGGCTTTCTCATCGTTTTATATCGACTACGTACATAAAGGAAAAGTTTACAGGATTTTAAAATGAATCCTGGCAATTTTTAATGGTACTTAAACGAGCAAACACCTCAGCTTTCTTCTATCATGGTAAACTTTAATAATTCATATTTTCCATTAGTATATTGTTTAATAATTGTATTAATATTGGTTGGATAATTGTTTAGAGAAACGTACTTTTTTTTTTTCATTTACATATACCGTTAATAAAAGTGAGAAAAAGAAATTCAATTCTTACATGTTACTCTATTAGTTAGTATTCGTTCAATATTTGTAATTGTATAACTATAATTTATATAATAATAATATCTTTATATAGTATAGTTTTATTTAAACAATTGCATAAAATTGCATAAAAACTAACATAGATTAATTAACAATTATTATAATGCACTAATGCACTCTCTTTATGTTACAGCAGAATTTTACCCTCGAAGTCCCCAGTGCGCAGGAGCATTAAAATAATTACATGAAATAGATAAAAATACGAAAATCATAACGTTTTAATCTTAAATTTTATTGATTATATCGATTATTCACTTTATACACATGCGTAACGTTCGGAGAAAGTCAAATAAACAACGTTTAATAAAAGTACTTTCATAGAGGACAAGAGCTTATTTCAACGGTGGATTTCGAAGGGGACGGTACATAGATCGTATATTCCTAGCTTTTAGACAACAATAGACATTCCTATCGATTATTTAACAATTTTTTAAATATTCTGATACACTCTACTTATATTTCAGATTGTACGCATATGTACTGGTTTAAACATTACATACTTATTAATATACTTTGAATATAAAATAATTTTAATGGGATATTTTTCTGAACGAAAATTTTATTATCCAAAGTCATCATTGCACAGGGACGTTAAAACAAATGTATATTAGTTTAAACAATTACATAAAAATTGAAGGAATGTTTAAATCAGAACGTTGCCATGTGATTAAGTTTTTAGTGTATATTGTCTTTATTTTATTCGTTTTTTTTTTTATATATTAACAAGGAACGTATACACCTAATAGAAAAATAGATTAGATAACAATAATTATTAATTGGATTAATAATTAGATAATTATATTTGATAACAAAATAGATATTTAATTTATGTAATAAATAAATTATGTATGTTCTTCTGTGCGGTGTGATAAGGTTTATAGTGCATATTATCTTTATTCTTTTCGTTATTTTTTAAATATTAACTAGATACGTGTACCTTAAATAATAAAATAGAACAAATTTTTTATTTATTTAATAAATAAATTATCATATCTAGCTTGACTAGCGTGGTCATGAAGAAAGGCGAGTTACGTACGTGTGCGTAAAATACATTTCTATATGGTAATTGGGAATTTCTGATTGGTCATCTTTTTCTTTTGCAATAATTATCAGCCAATCAGGGCTCTTTGCTGATCATTCCTCTTTCTTTTCGCGGCGTCGGTGCTGGAGATCGGACGGATGCTACGTCGTCCCGTTAATCTCAGGTAATTAAAAAGTATTTTCTAACGTAAATAATCTTCCTATATACTAATAGATTCTTCTAGCAAATGACTTCCAAATGATATAATCGAAATATTACGATAATGTCGAGGATAAAAAGTATTTACGTAGAAAAAAATTCCATGTACATTGGTATGCATTTTTCTAGGCAATTACATATATATCTTGTTTTACGGCATCATTTCTATAGATATCGACTTATAATGATCGATTTTTATTGTTTGGCTTAATAAAGTATATATTTCGATAATTGTTATGTTCCTATATTCTATTTTTGACTATTCGATATTTTTCTATAATAGATGGAAAAAATTCAAAAATATCAAGCAGCCATGATGCCATCAGATGACGCTACGTTTCCTTGCGGGTGGACCCCTTTCGTAATACGTCACTGCCACCATATTGGAATCCTGTCAAGTATATATGTCCAGCGTATTGCATCATCCCGTTTAATCCAGGTAATTAAAAATAGTTTACACCTTTCTATTATATATCAAATGATAGCTACACATAAGAGTTTTCATACGTGAGTTGTTTTCAAAAACGAAATATTAAAAAGTTCGAAGATCTATGTGACAAATAACATCGATGTATCTCGGCTCCTGCCAATTTCACCAATGTTACTTAGCAATAGTTTTTTCTAATTTCCAACTTTTTCTCACAATATCCGTACTTACTACCATCTCTAATGATGCTCTAATTAATTATTTTTCATAATTATGTATTCAAAGATCGTATTTCGTGTTAAATTTGATTTTTATCACATACACACACATACAGGCATATATACATAAGTATAGGTTAACCCACTCGTACACATACACTCATGTATTTGATTTTCTTTATATTGTACTAATGTAATTTATTGTTTATTTCTCTTAGATTTCCGAGCATTGGAGAGTCAAGAACGAATTCATACACCCGTTCTAATAATTGTGTTTACTCTTTTTTTATCTTCATATTCATTGAGGTAAGCGTTATTCTTTTTTAAGCCATATAGAAATGTATAGAAAGAGTGAGAACGAGCGTGAGAGAGAGAGGACAGAGAGAGAGAGAGAGAGGACAGAGACAGAGAGAGAGAGAGAGAGAGAGAGGAAAAAAACAACATTCACTTACAAGCAACTATGATGTGTATGTATTTGTAGGAAATACTCGAGGTGAAAACAAAAGAAAGACAGCCGAAAAGAAATATAAACAGCCAAGCACCGACGTTAGACACTCTCAAGGATAAACAGTATGAGATCTCCATTCCCCTTCCGTCCTTCAACGAGTAAAGATCTAACGAACGTGACGTATTAAACTATTTATTGATTTTAGTCTAACGTTATCTAACGTTTAATACTTCTACATTCTAACATTAAATACTTTAATAAGTTTCTCATTAGATAGAATAGTATAAAAAAGTTTTATTTTTCAGATTACTCTTTATTGAGTTATATATTATAACTTAAAAATTTTCAATTAATATTTTACATAACATTACATACTTTGTATGTAATATTATACATGTTGTGAGATTAAGGCAATTAATATTGCTTGAATTTATATTGATTCTTTATGATAAAATATCTTTGAAAGTGTGCAATGCCTTCAGGAATGATTTCAGGAAATATTATAATATTTAATTGTATGTAATATAATTTTTAGTATGTTTCAGCTTTTCAGAGTTTTATTTAATTTTATTTTATTCATCGTCATCCTAAGGGTAGGATACCCATCCTGCAGTCATCAATGAAGACTAAAAGTAAGTATATTTTCCTATAAACGTTTCTATGAAACTTTAATGGTTTTTTATTATAACGATGATATTAATTGTTCTTTTCTTTTTCTGTTTCAGAACATCATTGCAATCGAGCGCGTAGGCAATGAAGAACTCGTGTGTTGCATCGATAAAATAAATATAAAAGAATCGGAAAGTAAAGTCAGTGTTGTACGCCGTATGTAAAAGTTTCGTTTGCTCGGTTAAGAAACTCCGTAAGTTTCTTTATTCGGTTTAAACGTGTGCTCATCGTCATCCTAAGGGTAGGATACCCATCGTGCATTCATCACTGAAGAATAAATGTAAGTCAATTTTTATATAAAACATTTTCTCAATAATTATAATAATGTTTTATATCAATGGTCTATATAATCTTGTTTTTATTTTTGTTTCAGATCATCGTTGGAATAGTGTTACAATTTATTAATTAAATTCATTTGGAAATTCGTTTAACACTAGATTTTTTCATTATTGTTTCATTTACTATTTTTTAAAAACTTACAAAAATTGTTTGCATGAGAGAAATGGGTAGAGGGAGGAATAATATTTACATATATTTCATTATGTATTAAAAATCAACGTATATTTTAAAAAAATAATATTAAAATTTTATATATATGTAGCATATGTAGCAAAGAAATTTGATATGAGTCAAATTGGTTTATTGTTAGTTCATTAATCTAGTGTTAATTGAATTAACTGCATGTAATGCAGTTGTAGAATCAGTGTTGGTGCATTGTCATCGTCATCGTCATCCTAAGGGTAGGAGACCCATCGTGCATTCATCGATGGAGATAAAAGTGAGTATATTTTTGTATTTAATAATTCAACAAACATTTTAATTGTTTTCAGTATAGTAATGATATTAATAGTATTGTTTTTTATTTCTATTTCAGATTGCAATCGTGCGCGAAGCAATATACGGGAGTGTTGTATCGATTGAATATAATTAAAATCACGGATTAGAAGCACGTTCGTTCGCTCATTTCAATTCGTTCGTGTTACGCGATTGTATTAGAATTTTTCATATTAAATTAACTGCGACCAAAGCAGTAATTGCATTAGATTTTGTTCGAGAAAGTTGTATTTTTATTTTAAAACAGTCGCACAGACTGTTCGCGTATTAGTCAGTGCATCAATGAAGATTTTTCTACTTGCATTGACTGTGTGCAAAGCAGTCTTTGAATTAGTTGTTTAGAATCAGTGATCGGGCGTAAAACAAATTAAAATCAAACGCGAATTAGAATCAGTGTTGTTCGCCGTATAATAAAATTTCGGTTTCGCGATAAGAAACTCATCTATAGTTTCTTATTTTCGTTTATACCGCGTTTTTAGATTCACGCGAGGTGCATCGCCATGGTGCAATTGAATTTATCCCATTGGAATGCATTGTAAGTATCTATTTTTATTTACATTTTATTCGATTTTATTTTATATGATTTTGATTATATTGCAGCTAACTTATCGTTTTGTTCTATTTTATTTTACAGATAGACGACGGACTTCTACCTTATCAAAGATGTGGAATGAATTCTTCGATGGATCTTCGATGGATCTTCGATGGATCTTCGATGGATCTTCGATGGATCTTCGATGGATCTTCGATGGATCTTCGATGGATCTTCGATGGATCTTCGATGGATCTTCGATGGATCTTCGATGGATCTTCGGTGGATCTTCGATCTCGAGGATCTTCGATACTCGCATTCTACAATACTTGCTGCGAAGTAGGAGTGTTTTTGGAGCCATCGTAGAACTTTTATGCCGTGAGTTAAAATTAAAGTCCCTCCGGTGCTCAATCATGCCGAGGATGAAGGTCCTAATCGGCACGAGTTACTGGTTGTAATTATTCCAATAAATTAGTGACGAGCACACGAGTAATTCCTTTCTAGGAGTTACTCATGAAAATTGTATATTGTATTGTATATTGTATTGTATATTTATATATTAGTTCAGGATAGGTTTCTTGTCTCACCGGTTATATTCATTTAATTAATAATGCAATTAATTATTGCACTTTCTTTTTTATTACGTGTTTTGTTCGTGGTTAGTATGATGAGAATCGAGCATTTAATTTACTCGTTTTCGTCCAGAAAGCATGTAATAAATGTCTTACATGCATTGCTTCGTACTTAGTTTATTTAATCGCGATTTTATTTTTCGATATAATCAAAAAAATGAGCAAGAAGACAAACCCATTCGCGACGGATAGACTCTGGCTGTTAATGGTGGCTCAAAGCCCAGTTCTTTAATTAGAACAGCCATTTAAA
>NW_025113042.1:3156074-3182251 GCF_010416935.1 Polistes fuscatus | reverse complement strand
CTATTTGCTATCTATCGTTGTTCTTCTTTGCGCCTGGTGAACCTATTGCATCCAGGAAAATTATGCCATGTAATAAACCGATTGATCGGTCGATCAATCTTTTGATCTATCGTTTCTTCTTCTTTCTCTTGTTCTCCCTCTCTTCCTCTATTTCACTCTTTCGTTTACGTTTATTTCATCTCCCTTTTGCTCGTTCCAGTCACACTCGCTTCGGAGCTGCATAATGTTCCAACCGGGTAGTTGCATAATTGATTCGTCATGCTTCAACCCCTTTCGCGTCTTTCTATCCTCATCCTTTTCGAATATTCTCTCTCTCTCTCTCTCATTCGTTTATTCGCTCTTTCTCTCTCTCTCCTTCTCTTTCTGTTTCTCTCTCACGTTCGCTCTCGGATTCTGCACTGCTTTCTGTCGATCTTCTCACTTTGGGATTAATCACGCGAGACTCGGTCGTAAAATCGGCGGTGTCACCGACACGTCGCTTCGTCCACCCGGATTCTCTGCCGATCGAGGGCACGTTTCGTCCCGGAATAATGCATCAGGACGCGGGTCCAGCTAATTCGAACCTTTCGTGGTGGCCTTTATTCCGTCACGTTCTCTCTCTCTCTCTCTCTCTATTTCTATTTCTGTCTTCTTCTAACACGTGAACACACACATATATGTGTAGACGTACATATGTACATACATTGTTTATACATAGAAATGTATACACACGCACACACGCACATACATTCTCTTTCATTATCCATCCATACTCTATCTATTCCTATTCTACGTTACCTGCCGCGAAAATAAATCCTAGTAATTCTATTTTACGCTCGGCATGCACACGTGCTGTTCTGTGCCGTTTCGTTTCGGCGATCGTTACGAGCACGCCGAATTATTTTAATCACTTTTTCGCGATCGACGAGAGGAAAACAAAAATTTGCTTCCGAGTGCTGATACCAAGAGATATAGGTGTATGCATATAGGTATGTACATAGATAGAAAAATAACGCTTCGTAAACTAACGACTCGATGTCACGTTGATATCCTATTTGTTGATATTCGATAAAGAATAACTCGTTTGTTTTACATTAACAATAAACGTTACCGATCTTTTTTTTTTTCTTTTTCTTTGTTCAAAACATTTTCTATTTTATAGTCGAATTGTTACTTTTCTTTTTTTTTCTTTTTTACAGAGATTTCAATGATTTCCCAAAATACAAATTGATTCGAACTGATTCTGATTTTATTTAGACGAGTTTTCTTAATGTTTTAATTAGAATGATATATATATATTGAAAGGAATGCTTGTTAACGTAAAATAATTTAACGTATCGATGTTTCGAATTTTCTGGGTAGTACTCAGGAAACACTATCCCACATATCGCGCGCTCTTTCGCGATCGAGTTTCCATTATCGAGCCGGATGCACGATACGAATCACCAACGAATTTTCTTCGGTACGTGGCGAGAACGCGTATCGCGTTTTTCTTTTTATAGGATTTTCGCCACAGATACGAGATTTTAATAGAAAGAAAAAAAAAAAATAAAGAAAAGAAAAAATCAAACCGTCTTCTAAATTTTGTGGCAGATTTTTTTTACGAAGTCGTTTACATAGTTGAAGATAGGAAAAGATGCGGTTCGATGTAGAGTAAATCATGAGATTTGTGAGATCGAAGCTCAGTAATATATATTAAGTATTTTATAATTTTTACGAATTTAATATTAAACAGATTTCAATTACTAATTAGCGTACAATTAATTATTTATTAAATCTATATTATATAAAAATAAAGGATTAAGTATACGATAAAATGTGTCGTTTAAATTATTTTGTTTTTCGTTTTGTTTTTTCGTCATTCAAATGAAATGTAATTGTTAATATAGGATTTACACTATTCAATGTAAATCTATAATGTTTAATAATTCTTTTCTGCGAAATTATCTAAATGCGAGTAAATATATTTGAACGTCGCATCTGTTATAGAATTGTTATTAAAACAAACGTTAATTATAAATCAGTTCGAATTAATCAACGTATCTAGGGAAATAATTGATTAAAAAAGTATATTGGATTTATCTGTTATCTTTTATTCGTAGTTTAGAAAGTATATAACGAAATTCTTGTAGACGTAAAATGGGCGAAAAGTGCGATAGTATTACGGCATCCGGATATTGCATAATTTCATTCTCGCATACAGATACGTTTACTGCGTGTGTAATTCATCTCTGCTTGGCTTCGTGATATCGTTGGATGGCTTTTCGTTCGGTACCGTACAATCGTGGAAAGTGGAATCGCGACAGTTTATGCCTCAGGTGCAGAATTATAGCCGTACCGGATGTATATTGTCTCCGGCTGTCCGCTTCCGCGGTAAAATCGCTCTATCTTGATTATACTGCTTCGCGTTATGTAACAATTACTTTTATCGTGTATTGTTTAGAAAATGGAACAAAGGAACGTTATTTGCTTCCTACCGAAAACAAGAAAATCACTTTCTTTATCTTTCTTTTTGTCTCGAGAAAAGCTATTTTTTAGTTGATAATTTTGAATTTATTATTAGGACCTACTAACGCGTACACACTATCGATCAAAATTATTTTATCGAGTTACAAAATGATAAAAAGTTGCCTTATTTATCATACAAAAATAAAAACGAAATTACTCTTTCCGAAAAATTTAGTATAAAAAAAAACAAAAAATAAAAGTTTGTCGTTGATGATTATTTATAATACGAAATATGTATCACGCGTATACAAATTTCTTCTTTTCTTTTTTTTTCCTCCCTTCTTGGGTAGGAAACAATAACGACGTGACTCGGTGATTTTTTATAATTTTGAATAATGATCCTCCTGTGTAGAAAGAATGTTTGTTAGAGCTCGTAACGCGTTCGTTCGATAAATTTAGTTAGAAACGAGTTTAGGTCATGTGATAGGTCCCTAAGTATCCCTTAGTTCGAGACAATGTTCTTCTTTTTCTTTTTACCTTTCATTCTTGTTGTTCTTCTTGTTCTGTTTGGAGCACGGGTGTACTCCCAGAGAAAAATCCAATGAAGTCTCGAGTAGTGCGAAGATGAAGGGAGAAGATCGTGTTTGTACGGTCCACTTTTGCCAATCCATCTCAAGGCAGCACAAGCAAATGCTTGTTGAAAAGTTTTCTTGACGTTTCCTTAGAAATCCACAAGGCACGCATTTTCAACTTATAGAGTTGTGTTCTTTCTTTCCTTCTTTCTTTCTTTCTTTCTTTCTTACGGGCAGCACATGATAAAACTTTTCTTCGTTTTCAATATGTTTTTAAGTTTTACAAAATAAATAGGCTCAAGGGTAATATTTAGCATCGCATCGAATGGATAACACGTTTTAGTTGATAACACGTATTCCGAAAGTGTGTGACTAAAAAAGTTACTTACCAACTATTCTAAAATAAATAATCGAATTTTTCAAATGATTTAACGTAAGTTTCACTTCGACAAATTTTTATATTTGTACGGTAAATTTAGTGTTCCAATTAAATATTATTATAATTTATTCATATTTTAGGTACGTGTAGATGATGATTATAAAAATTAAGATCACTTATATATATATTGCTGTGAATAATTATGATTAGTATAAACGTTTCAAAAATCGTATTGTAGACAAATTGTTCGCGTATTATTGTGAATCGTGGAAATGAGTATAAATGTTGAAGAAATTTTAACGTAGGCGGATTTCGATGTGCGTTTGATCGTAATTTGATATATGGGAACGAAATAAAATTTTAATTTATTCCCGATACAAGTATGCGTATTTATATGAAGATAAAAGGAGAGATATGGAGGTCAGTTATATAGCAGTGAACTTTAGCGATTGGTATAAACGTTCAAAGAATTATTCGTTCAAATCGATTCCGGATATCAATCTCGACAAGAAGTATCGGTATTCGAGAAATTTTCATGCTATCGAGAGTATCGAGAGATACTCGCTCGACTTCTTCTAATCTTCTAGGAATGACGTTTAAGTTTTGTCCCTTTTTTTAAGTATTCGATAGAAATATTTGATCATGACGAATCTTCGAATGGTAGTAAAAAATTGTAGAAGTGTGAGATATCTTTGATGAATTGAATAAAATTAGATTTTATCATTCACGTGGAAAAATAAAATGATTCCTTTGAAATTCCTTTAAAACTTACCCAATAGAAAATTCATCAATCGTTTATTATATTCTTCTTTCACGAGGAACGTAAAGCGAAACCATTTAACGTACCATCAGGATGCCATAATCTATTTGGTTGGATCTTATCAAGCTCACGGCAAACCCATAAAATTTCAATTACGACGCACGTTAACCATGCAATTTTCTTTGATGACATCGATATTGGATGACAGATTGATTCGATGAAAAATTATTTTCACAATCTTATTGATGTTGTAAGGGAAAGAAACATCAATGATAAATACGATCAAAATTCCATTAATAAAAATTTGTCTTCTTGATCCAGTTAAGTAAAATGTAATCTTGCGTATTGAAATCTCCAAGAAAAGAAAAAAAGGAAAGGAATACAAGAAAATAGAAAGAAATAAAGTGAGAGGAAAAAGAGGACGATCTAATCTTGGCATTGGTGCAAACGCGTGTCCCATCTTCGACCAATCCAAGACCTGATAAAGCGTGTAATACAGAAAAAGGGCTCGATTGTACCCAGTTGGTTTCGAGTAGAGTTTCTTCTTTCTCTCTCTCTTTCTCTTTCTTTCTCTTTCCCTTTCTATTTCTCTCCTTCTCACTCGATCTTCGAACGAAACCACGAAAGCATCGCTTCCATTGTGGCTTTAGTTCAGAGTAGAGTGCAGTCTTCCTTTCTAATCGTTCTTTTCCTCTTTCGACCTTCTTTGCACTGTCTGTTTCTCTTACTCTCTCTCTCTCTCTCTTTCTATTTTTCTCATTCTTTCTTACTATCTTCTTCATATTCTCTTTCTTTACTTTTTTTTTCTCACTCTCTTTCACCTTCTTCCGCACTTTCACAGATTTTCTCTTTTTCCTCTCTTAATCTCTCTCCTTTTCTTACTTTTTCTTATTTTTCTCTCTTTATCTTCCACTCTTTTTAATTTTTTTTCCTATCCCTCTCTCTTTGATTCACTCTTCCTCACTTTTTCTATTATTCTCTTACTCTTTCTTATTCACTCTCCCATCTATCTCTCTTTTTAACTTTCATTCACTCTCTTTCTTTTTCTTTTTTTTGACTTTCATTCTCCCTCACTCTTTTTAATTCTTACTCTCTCTTATTATCTCTCTCTTTTTTTTGTTTATTTCTTTTATTTATATATATGTTATGTCCAGGAAACAAAAATTGACAAAATTAATGTCTTGTAATAAATTGATTATTGAAATTTGTGATTTCTTAATTTGATAAGAAAAGTATATAAAGTTTTTTTTTTTCCAAGGGGTAACCTATGCAACAAAACAAGCTATGCACAGGGTGTGCAATTAAAAATGTAAATATTTATAAAGACAGTGGGCAGTATCTAAAAAAGTTTAAGATTTTCACCTTTTGGCAATTGAGGAAGATAGAAAAAAACGAAGCAACGAGTAGATCCTCTAAAAATATTATTTATTCCATTAAAATTTACTAAAATCAAACGCTATCGAAAAATGAACTTAATTGCATTGTGTTCTTGGGCAATTCATATATAAATTTCTCTCTCTCTCTTTCTTTCTTTATTTTTTCGTATTTCTCCATCTATCGTTCACACATTTCTCTTTCCCTCCCTAACACTTTACATTTCTCTGGATCCGTCCACCTACTTTCGTTTCTCATCCTACCTCAGTTTTCCCAGGGAAGAGCGTTTCTCTTTCTCTACTCTCGTGCTCTCTTGGCGAGTTATACTCCGTAAACCGTGGTAGTTTGTTGGCTACGGTGTGCGATCTCACGAAGGACCAGCCCAGCCGTGACGGCAGCTACTAACACTACCACCACTACCACCCTCACTACCACCATTACCACCAGCACTATCACCATCACTACTACAACTCCTATCATTCCTAACGCAAACTCCAATTTCTATGTCAGCCTATGTACCCTTTCTTGTATATGCATATAAATTTCTGGTCACATATGTATTAGAATATATATATATATATAATTTAGTATATATGTATAAGTATAAAATATATATATATATACACGAGCACGTATTCACATCAGATCCGTAAGATACGTAGAAACGCGAGCGGTTAGGTTTCACCGACACATTGTTGGCGATAATAGCAAGTAGGGTTGTTGCAAGCGCATATACAATCTGGCACTAAACGATACGTTCGCCTGTGACCGACGCATTTCTCGCTAGTTGGTTATACGAGATATATAAAAAACGTCGCGTGTCGTGAAATTGGGTGAAGAAAGAAAGAAAGAAAGAAAGAAAGAAATCAAAGAAGAAGAAGAAAAATAAAGAAAACGGGAACGTGAAAAGGAATCTAGAACGAAAAGAAATAAAGAAACACAGAGAAAGTACTCGATAGGTAGGTAGGTAGGTGGGTTTGTAGGTAGGGTTTGTCGAGAAAATGGCGAGTCGGAGTTAAGTTTATGGCTGAGAGGTAAAAGAAACCGAAGAAAAGTCGAAGAAAAGCCGAACCAAACATACGAAAGAGAGAAATAGATAGATAGATAGAAAAAGAGACTGAGAGAGAGAGAGAGAGAGAGAGAAAGAAGAAAAGAAATCAGACGATGTATCGTGAGTTGTTAAGCGTAACCTTTTGTCGAGAATACGAAAGCTTTTTCAAAACGATTTTTATTTTCTCTCTTTCTCTCTCTTTCATCCATTTTATTCTCCCTTTTCATTTCTAACGTTTCTATCGTTTGGAGAAAGAGAAAACGTTTAAACGAATGGAGTTTGGAATGCCAATTATTACGAACGAGAGGGCCTGATTACATTTGTAGAAGAGAGAATTATGCTCGTGCATTAACTCGTGACCTTTTGGTATCTATGTAGAGAGAGAAGGAGGGGTTGGGAAGGGTAGAGAAGGGAAGGGGGATCCTCTCGATGGGGATTTTTGTCGGTGAAAATAATTCGTAGCCAATGTGGAGAACGCATTTACCGAAGATCAATGCGTTGGTTTAGAGATGATGCACGAGCCGACAATAGGCGAATACCTATCCTCTCTCACTCTCTCTCTCTCTCTCTCTCTCTCCAAGTTTAACTATGCTGCTAGCTGGTAGCTTTTAGTAGCACGTAGACCGCGAACATTCGACGATGTGAATTCTCCGTTAATAAAGATACGTTATAGCGTGCGCAACCGTGTCGCGATATGATTAATTACGTTCGCCCAATGATCGTCGACAGGAGTGACGCTGATCCGTGACGAATAATCGCGTTACTGGTTGAGAAATGAAGAGTAGAAAGAGAGAGAAAGAGAGTGGGAGAGGGAGAGAGTGGGAGAGGGAGAGAGGGATTGTAAATGAAAGAGGTAACAATAAAGGGTTCTATCGATTTCGTTAAAGAAAAGCGTCTTCTTGGAAAGTACTTAAGGTACCTTCGAGAACCATCAGCGTGTTCTCTTAATAAATTTCCTAGTTACGCTCGAGTGGACTTTAATACTTTACGCGTGTCGTCCTCTCTTTCAGAAATAGCGTTGCTTCGATGGAAGCAAGGACCGCCGATGGGTGGTGGCTCCTTCCTACCCTTCCGTATTTCCATCCTTCTTCGCTTGCTTCCTTGCTTGCTTACTCCTTCTTCTTCTTCTTCTTTGAAATTCCTTCTCCGCAAACGCGTTAGAACTTCTGCACCAGGGTTGACTCAACTCTCTTTCTCTCTCTCTTTCTCTCTCTTTGTCTCTTTTTCTTGCAAGCTCCTATATGGCGACAGAATGTAAAACGTTTTCCGATAGGAACGCAAGCCACTCTTTAAGAAATTAAACGGGCTGCTACGCCGAAGTCTTTCGAAAACTACTTCGAGAAATATGTTTTATACGAGATAATACTTCTTTTCTTTTCTTTTCTTTTCTTTATTATTATTATTATTATTATATTAAAAAGTGTAACAATTTACTGAAGCTAAATGGAATTATTTCAAACGAGATTGTCAAGGATTTGACTTAATTTGATATCATCGGTATCAATCGGTATTGTTTCTTTAAACTTGATTAAAACTAAATCAATGTAATATTATCCTTTTTGATAGTTGGAAACAAGAAGGAAGTCAATAGCGTTTCGATGATTATATCAATTGTATTGTATTCTATTCTATATCGAAAGACGTGATATAATAGTTCTCGCGTACTAACACTTACAACATCTAGAGTATAATCACTTTATCATCCAAATTCAATTGTAAACATCGGAACTCGATAAGAACTGTGCATAGAATCTCAGTTCCCTGTATTATTCGTATTGGGGGAGAGTTTGTGCCGACACCGGTATTAATTTGCTCCTGGCCAAGTTTCCGGTTCTACCGGAATACACCGAACAACGATAAATGCAAAAACTCTACACGCGTATCGAACTCGCGCATAGAATATATTTGTTAGAGAGTTTCGTAGAAATCAATAATATTTAAATATAAAAAGAAATTTGTAGAAATACGTGTAAAATTTCGAAATAAAAGGAGAGAAAGAGAGAGAAGTTCTTAAAAATGTATGGACTTTTAACGCCCGGCAAATCGCAGACAAAAGGGTTTAAATAGAATCCCTTTTGCATTTTCGTCTGTGTGTACACCTACCATTGTTGAATTATGTCGTGCTACAGTTTCGAGGCTTGTTTGCTTTCATCTATCCATCCATCCATCCATCCAACCATTCATTCCAACTATCCACTACCATTACCAACACCACTACCAGCAGTACCAGCATCAGAACCAACCTTCAAAATTGTAACGTCAAAAAGCATGTTCACAATAGACATTGGCCTTTAACGTCATCCAGGTGTCCGAATAGTTCGCTTTATCGATTCATTGAAAGTGATTTCCATGGTTCTAATAACGCAACACATCGTTTAGGTTCGATCACTGTCGAATAATCATCCTATTAAATCGATATTGCATAAAATATACTTATACAGTTTTTTTGCGAAAATCAAATTTACATTAAATTCATATCCAAGTTTTACGATTACATTTTTTTAAATTACGTGTAAAGAAAATATTATTTATTTGTAGATTTCAAGATGTCTAATGTTTCGAATAAGAGCTACGTATAAATTCATGAAAGATCATACTTGAATGTATATCGAATCAAATTATTCGCGAAGTACGTGATAAAACGTACGATGTGACGTGAAACAGCAGTAGCTTTTAAAGTGTTGCTTCTGCAGCTACTCCTGATGCTATTTTTTCTAACTTTTTAATTTAATTTATTCTCAATTACTCGATATTATTTTAGTGAGCGTTTTCTACAGTGAACAAAAGGCATTTCTTGAACGAACGAATGAATTTATTTTTAAAAAAAAGTTTCGAGGAAAACGAGAGCGGTATAGGAAAAAAAAATCCTACAAGTTTCACCTGTTGACCAGAAGAGACGTGGATGAAACAGTTATATATATATAGAAAAAAGAGAGAGTCCCTTCGAGAGTGCGATTACGAGATCGTGGTAATCGAAAAAATGTCCTACTTGGTATGGTCTCTCAACGAAACTCAGTCCAAAAAAACTCTTTTCTCTCAATACTTGACCACTATTTTGTTGTGTATCGCTTTGAGTCTACCAACACAAAATTTATATATTTATATAAATATATGTATGCACGTATTCGTTTATGTATCCTTAAGTATTTAACGTACATATGTAGGAGCCTAATGAAACCCAATAGCGTATTCCAGGGGGAAGAACTGAGATGGAAAGTAGATAGGGAAAAAAAGGATAGGAAGTATCAGGGAGTAATCGAGCCACGATAAAAGAGAAAGATAGAGAAAAGGAGGGGAAAAGTTTCAAATTGAAGATGAACAGAGATCGACTAGTTGGTAGAGTTGATGGGGATTGCTCGATGGTGGCACGCCTATACGAGAATTGTCGAGTTAAGATACATTTAGCTACATAATCGAACATTTTGAAGGAGGTCATCGGAACTGCTTCAATATTTTTTTCTTTTCAAACTTTTATATATATATATATATCTGTTTTCCTTTTTTCTTCCTTCTCTTTTTCTTTTTCATAGAATAACCCTTCCCATCTCTTTATCTTCCTTTTGCTTATAGCGAACTATCTACCTTCCTTCAACTCTACCACCTTGCAACCTCCCCTCTCCCAACTTCCACCCTAACCCCGTTTCTCCTAGTACTCCTTTCGAGAGCCGAAACGGCAATCCCCGTAAGCGAGGAAGTTCATTTTGGGTTTTACGTCCGTCACGAGTGTGTTCCTCCACTCGTGCTGTGGATTTAGTGCAGTAACCTGGACTGATAAAGCCACTCAACCTCCCACCCTTTCAGCCACCACCACTACCACCACCACCATTGCCATTGCCAACACCATCACCAACACACAGGACTCTCTTCGCGTATTACCCTTTCCGGTAACCATCCACGTTTTCTATATTCTATTTTGAGAGGAAAACGTACGTATGTACGTATATGCGAATGTGAAAATGTATCTAACGTGTGCTCGTAATCGTTCTCTCTCTTTCTCCCTCTCATTTTTTTTTTATTTTTTTTTTTTTTTTACAGTTTACTCTCAGTCTCGGCGAAGGCTGTTGCGAAAACTCGAAATAACAATCTTCTCTCGTTTTCTCTCTTTTTCAAGACCGTTTAAACGACGCGATTAAGAGAGCTCGCAGCGCGTTAATCGCGAGGAAATAAATTCGACCGGAGCTTATTTTCTCCCTACCGTCGAATAATTTATATCTTGTTCCTGGAATTAATTGATTCCGATTTTCGTAAGTCGTTTATTACGAATACGTTACGGGGAACGTATTTTATTATTTATTACCTCTGCAAGGATCTTCAGAATTTTATTGTTGTTGCTGTTCCTTCGTATAAATTTAAATATACAAATCCATAGAATTACTTTTCCCGTCGAATTTTATTCCTATGTAGCTAACAAACGTTTTCTTTACGCGAGGAGAATGGACAAATTATCAAAGGGAAGTTGCATTCGTTCGTTTTCACGGTAGAAAGGCGTTAGTTAATTCCTAAAGGGTGAAGGGAAGAGGGGGAGATTCCCTTTGATACGAGATATATAATATACACATTTAACTATATAACAAAGCTTGTCTCAATGTATTAATAACGAACCGTTCTAGTTGGCCTGTTGTCATATTTCTACGTTTTGTCGAATTCATGAGTTGGTAGAATATTATCGCAATGGTCACGTGTGTCAGCTCGCGGTTTATTCGAGAGACGAACGGAATATGGGGCTTAGCTGATAGGTAAAACCTACCTACTCACATATATATCTATATACATACACGTACATACATACCGGGTGGGGCATTTAAAACGGGTCAAATAAATGATTTGATTACTATTGGCACATTTCGGTACGTAATAAAAATATTCCATTTAAATCAACGGAGTTAACCCTTTCGTTACTAACGGCTCCATGCAAATGTCCTTTATAAACGACCGACCGATATAGTCGGTCGTATATTATTCGTCGATATGGGTAATATACGAGCGAATTTATATGTAACAATAATAAACGACATAACGAAAGAATTAACGATCACATTTTTTTTACGCGTTACCGTAGACAGAATTGATTCGCGCGCGATTAGATTATTCTCGAAATCAAGTTAGTTTCGTTAAATACATTTGTTTTTATGTAGAGATAGCAATCGAGCCGATTCAGGTGACTTGGTTTAAATGACTCACCCGTTATACACACATACCTACCTACCTACCTACTTATCTACGTACCTGCATATAAGGGTAGCTAAGCGTGCGTGAATCGTAAACGCTATCCACTAAAGCTTTATCCAGCTCTTTTCTTCGTCGTTCATTAGGGTTTTATCTGTTGAGCTGCAGAAACAGCGTGCGCGAAGGCGAATTGTAGGTGATGGTGGTGGTGGTGGTGGTGGTGCTTCATCCGTTCAAACTTTCCCTTGTTTCCCACGTTTGTAGCGCCTATTTAAATGGAAACGTTTCTCGTTCCAAGTCGACCGGCAAATTCCATTGAAAACGTATGCAAAATGTACCTTTGGATTTCGTAGATTGCATCATTTGCGAAATGGAAATAACGCTTCGACTCAACGACGATAAGAATAGTTTTTCCTTTTCTAGTAAGGAGTGTTTAGGTTAAAGGTTTTCGAAAGGAATAGAGAGAGAGACAGAGATTGGAATTTCGATTTGGTTAAGAGGAGGATGCTTAAGAGCATCGTTAATTTCGATCCTTTGTTTAATCCAAAAATTATACAGCAATTTCTTAAACCGCGATGTATCGTTAAAATATTAGGTGTAGTAATTAATTCTATATCTTTTTTTAACAAATATAATATTTATTTATTAAGTAATCTTACGTCCGTTATTCTTTGAAATGGTCTTCATTATTTTCGATATTATGTTAATTTTAATATCACGACATCGAATTAATTGCTTCGTTTTTCTTGTTTCTATCCCATTTCATTTTTGGCCACGTTCATTAGACGAGAATATTGTTTAACGTTACGTTTTAAAACGCGCGTCTCATTTTATTTTTATTTCGTTTCGTGTCAGAGAATACATTTCGCGTAGTTAGAAATCAATGAGGAGAGAAAGGTGTTTTTTTTTCTTTGTGTTGTTTTTTTTTTTTATTATGAAACGATGCATATACTTGTGTACACATTTAAATGCATAAATGCAAGCGTGCACACGAATATTCTTGTACGCGTGGCACCATAGGGTGTTGTTTTTCTTTTAGGGTGTCATCTTATCCCATCTTATGTAGTCTTTTCTCAGCAGGTCGTAATATCGAA
This sequence comes from Polistes fuscatus, assembly GCF_010416935.1. Lineage (NCBI taxonomy): Eukaryota > Metazoa > Arthropoda > Insecta > Hymenoptera > Vespidae > Polistes > Polistes fuscatus. The sequence goes on along the minus strand of NW_025113042.1, from coordinate 3,169,428 downwards.
ATGATAAAGGCTGTATCACGTAGTCTCCGAAGAATTGCTCGTTTCACGAAATTACGACTTTTCTCCTTGAAGAGAGAGAGAGAGATAGGATTTTTTGTTTGATTATGAGTGTCTCGTAACGAGGATAATACGAGTTTAGGGGTATTAAAGAGAAAACAGTCTTCTTACGTTTTTATATTTATATTTATATACGCTTTATTTGTTATTTTATTAGGTATATAAAAAATAAATAAAAGTAAAAAAAAATATTATATTTGGTATTTTATTAAGTAAATAAAAAAAAGCAAATAATTAATATATATTAAATAAAATTAATCATTTTTTTTTTATGTGGTTAATAAAAAAGTATTCAATTCAATTTGAAGATAAATTTCAAGCGTATCGTGTCGTGTGATTTATTGATTAGATAAAAATAAATGAATTGACAATAGAAACATTTAACAGTGTATTACGTTAAATATCTTAAATACAAATTAATAAAATTGTTTTATCACAAAGCCAATTAAAAAGTTATACAATTTCTAGATGGCAAACTATCAACAAAGGTATAAGAAATAACCAGGATCATTTGTTTGAAGGGATATCTTATTTCGAATTGTCGAAATATTATTGTTATCGTCGTACCTATGTAACCGTAATTCTAAGATACCTTACCTTATATACCCGTAGTAACATTAGTCGATGTAGATAGTTCATACGTTTCGGGACTACACGATGAGAGAGAGAGAGTTGTCAGCTCGCAAAAAAGAGCATCCTTGCTTCTATATACGTTTTCCACCTAACTCTATTCCTCGTACTGTATCTTCTCGTAAACAAGAAATTTCCCACGTCGAGATAGGTTCTTTGATGGTTAGAGAAAGTATCAATAGGTGCTTGCTAACACTTTCGGATCACGAAATCGATCTTTTTCGGATAGTCAAAGTGCACATGTTCAGAAAATTTTTCCTATATTTACGATCGACGAGATAGGGGATAGATGATCAATTTTTATAATAAATAACTGTTGTATCCGCGATATTTCCTATTTTTTTGTTTTTTTTTTTTTTTTTTTACTTTTTGTTTCATTTTAACACCCGACAATTTACGATCATCGATTTGCGAGTAGAAATTTTTTTGTTTTTAACGAATATAAATACAAATATTTTTTATCCTACGGATGACAACGAGACATCTAATTTTACAAATAAAAGAAATAAGAAGAACAAGAAAAGAGAGTAGAAATATTTGTTAATGATTTAAATAAATTGTAGCCATTAAAGTAAAATGTTTCAACGATGGATGACAAATTCGTTTTCGTTGGATGGATCGATTATATGTTAACGACTCATTACTTTAATTGGATATTGTTGAAAAATGCGTGTCAGAAATATGGACTAACCTATTATTCGTTCATATAACTTACATATGTAAAAAATATATTTTTATTAATTTAATTGCATTTTAATTGGTTATCGATGGTTTAACTCTTTATAATTTTGATTAAGAACGAGTTAACGAGTAGTTAAAGATTTTATTTACAAGTTTCATTTGTCGATCGTCATTTATTGTTAACAGGAAGATAAAATCAAACTCGAACGTTTTAACACATTCTTTTTGTATGAGTCGGCACCTTTCTTGATGAGTTTTAGTCACGACGAGGAGTGTTTTAGAACGGATATTGAATGTAATCGAGAGGAAACTGTCAACTAGTTCGTCACTTTAAAAAATCAACATTTTAACTGCAAAGCAACGATAGTAATAGTAGTAGGAATAAATGTAGTAGTCGTAGTAGTTGGTAACATTAGTGTTAGTGGTAGTAGTAATAGCGCGTAGTAATTTCAGTGCTTCTACTCGAGCGAAGACTTTTTATTTTTTCGGCAAAATAGGCCAGTATAAAGCGAATTGCATCGTGGTTTCGTCAGAAAGGCAGCAACCATTGATTTGTTTCACTACAGTTATCTGCACAGTGAGGGAGAGAGAGAGAGAGAGAGAGAGAAAAAGAGGGAGAAAGAGAAAAAAAAAGAAAGAACGATGAATTTACTCTGAAGTGGTGCCAACGAGCCGGATGCTCTGTTGAATGAAAACTGGGACTGCTGCAAAATCCAAATGTAAACTGGGAAAGCAGAAAATCCGGAGTAACTTGCGCTAAATTTCATAGATATAAAGATAGTAAGTTCGATTGTTATTCGCCCCTGTCCAAAGTTCCTCCTCCCCCTTATTTCCTCTCTTTCCCTCTTTCTCTCTCTTTTTCTAACGCGAACAATATCGTTTCTCCAATAATTTTCCATTAAAATCTCTTCTATTTTAATTTCTCTACTTTTTCTCCCGTCACAAAGATATATTTCATATAAATATCTCTTATCTAGGGAAAAATAAATCGTCAAAGAACGGTAGGAATAATTTATCAGTTATCGATATCAATCAATTATATTAAAAATATAAGATATTATCATTATTATTGTTATTATTATTTAAGATATCCGATTAAAAAAATAAAGTTAAGAATTTCCTTTTAGAAATATTAAATAAAATGAGAATACTCAAATGTTGGATAATAGTCGTTAACTTATACGACGTCAACGCAGTCTTTCAAGATCTTTACCTTCGATTGAACAATTTCCTTAGGTTTCTTTTCCTTTTTTTCTTTCTTTCTTTCTTTCTTTCTTTCTTTCTTTCTCGTTGTAGATTCGAGCACACACGCGCGCACACACAGATATAGAATAGATGCGTTTACTTTAACATGAAACGTACCTTAGCTTTAACAAAGTTCGAACGGTACCGCGACACTCCTGTCGTCGGAATGAAACTTGTTACGCGAATACGGTAGAACGAACAGAAATTTTCGAAGCCTCGTAGAACTCTACTTTCCTGTATGTAGACCGAAAAAAAGAAGGAACGAGGGTGAGAGAGAGGGAGAGAGGAAAGGAGTAAAATGAGAGTTAGAAAATTCGAAACTGCGGATGAGAGAATAAAGAAAGGGAGGTGGATGTAAGAGGGCTAGGGTGGGGTGGGGTGGGGTGGTAGTGGTTACGTAGAAGTAACTAGGATTCTTTCCAGCTTTGCTTCTTCGCGCGTGAAAAGAATTACGCGAGGATTTACGATCGCTAAATTGTAGAAAAGTTCGGTCGTTTGCCGCAGAAACATTGGTGGTTGTTGGGAGTAAGGACTGGGATAGAGTGGGAGGAGGAGGTAGGACGAGAGGGTGGTTGGAACCGGGTGAATGGGCAGAGAAAGAAAGAAAGAAAGAAAGAGAGAAGGAAAAAAAAATAAAAGAGTATGGAGTAATGCTTTTCCTCCATGTAGTACGGGTTAAAGCAATTTGAGCCAGAGCGTTTAATTTACTACGGACCGTGCGGTGGTTCCGCATACGTGTAGTGGAATCTCGATTATATGGTATCGTCGAACGATAATTTTAACTTTTGCATATGCCCTGCATTATCTCCGTGCATACGCGTATATTTTACGTGTATTTACGCGTATATATATATAAATGTGAATAAAGGGGTTTATATACGTTTGTACGTTCGTGTGGTTATATATATGTACGGGTGTATGAGTAGTTATATGTCCGAGGTACGTGACGAATCTGTTCACTTAAATGTAGACGACGCCAACTGTAATTATTTTTAATTGTATTATATTGGAAATGAGACCAGAATCGTATAATTGAAAAGATTGAATGTAATTGGGAACTATAATGCGAGAGCACCGTAGCCGCGAGTAGTAGATGATGATACGCGTATTCTATCGTTATCTATATGTCGCTTTTGTTTCCATGAAATATGATCTCGTCGAAAATACCTATCTAATAGTAGAAAAAAGCTACACCTTACGATTTATTTAGAATCAACTTTGATGGAGATTACCGAGATAAATATCCAGTATTTATTCGAATAGCTTATCGACTTTTTCTCTCTTTTTGCAAATACTTTTAGTTTTTTAATTTTATTTTATTTTAAGATTATTTTATTTTGTATTTATTACAAGGCTTTGACTTTTGATACAAGAACGTACATTCTTAGGGAAGATATGAAAATTTTCACTCATCCCAATTTGATTGATAACGTTGCATTAGGTCGTTGCATAATTTCAGGCGTATTTGAAATTAATTTCAACCATTAGAATTCTATAAACTTAATTAATAATATATTGAACATTATTGTCACACACACACATACAGTAATTTGTTTCCATCTGACACTAAGTTTGTCAATTTCCAATAGCCAAAATTTTTCCACATTCTTGACGCAACAACAAAATCAAAGACTGTAATCAAAAAGAAAAAATTATACGACGATCTAATAAAACTTGTAATGATTTTTTTAAAAAAAAGTACTTCAACAGATTTTATTGTATAAAGCATTAATTATTCATTTACACGAAAATACTTGATTTTTCTTTATCAAGATACTTTTGATTTATTTCATTTTCGTTTTTGGAACAGGAACGCGTACATTCGTTGGGAAGATTTAAAAAATTTCACATATACCAAACTTGACTGATGGTATTATAAAACTTGGACTGATTTTTAACAGTTAACGGAATGTACCAACCGAGACACATCGAGCGTAGTTAATTTAAAATAAATACAATGCCGTTCACTTGGTGCTCGCTTACAAGAGCGCTAATAGTTTGAAAGCCAATTTCATCGAATGTTTTTTTCCGCATTGTCCAATAAATTTAATGCGTTTTTCATGCCGGACGCGTATACGGGATTTCATCGGAATTCGGCCCGCGGTCAAATATTTTTTCGGAACTCATTCGAAACGTAATTTATATACGGGCTTTTATTCCATGTCCTTTTTCTTTCTCTCTTTTTCCCCTATTCCATTCCTTCCCTATTTTGATTTTCTATTTCGATTGATTACAGTCCTTCGAAAGAAACGAATACGATCTTGCAGTATTATTTTATCGAAATATCAAATAATCGTAATAATGGTTTCGCAGGTCATACTCTAACGTCAATCTCGATTTATAATTAAATTGCTTACTTCGTTTGTACGGACGATACTTTTATTGTTTCTTTTTTCTTGTAAATAAATAAAATACCACCGTGGGATAATTAACTCGATTATTAGTTTATTCCCGTTTATTCCAATAAAACGTATTTGTCGATCCTCTTACGCATTGCCCTGTAATTAGTTCGAGTTGTAATAAAAAGTTGACAATGTCGTTGATATAGATTACCAGCAAGAACGATTTATTTTAGTTTATTCTTTTTTTTCATCCCGTCCCACCTCGCACCCCCCCGTTCCTCCCCCTTTCCTCTTCGCATTCATTCGTTTTGTTTTCTCGGTATATGTTTTTTTAAATATAAATTTTATTTTGTATATTGGTATTTTTTAATTACATAGTTCGAACCGTGGAGCAAAGCAATACAAATATACGACATTTACATCGATATATTTATATGAATCCGCCAATACGTTCTAAAAGCACCGTTTATGCGGCGATTCTTTCGAAAATGAAAAATTCATCGGCCATCCGTCGATCTGTATATCACCTAACTCGCTTGTAAAGAATCAATGGGAACCCGTTCTTATGAAAATCTCTTATACGGAATTCGATTTGCAACTGGCATATCCCAGCGTGAGATAGAATTTTCGATGATATTTCTCGATATATCGTTTCTATACTACGAATCCTACGAGTTAGGTCGTTTGACCACGAGAAAGAATATATACGTATGTGTATTTTTTCAAAAGTGCAATACGAAACATCGATACGCAATTTTTTATCGATTGGAAAATATAATTTGCACCAAAAAAGAAAATAGTAATTAATTGGAAGGAGGAATGAAATAGAAAATAATAAATTTCAAATTATTATTGATAGAGTGGTGTTTCATTTCAAACTCTCGTGTTGTAAGAATTTATTCAATGTGTTTGTTATTTTTACTGTTAGAATTTTAATAATAATGATTTAAAATAAAACAACGCAAAATGATGAATTTTTATATTAATTAAAATTAGCAATATAGTTTAATTTCGAATGTTTTTCGTCAAAATATAAAACGAATACTTTATTTGTAAATGTAAAACGTTACAAAAATATTGTTTACAATTATTATCAAATTTTTAATGAAACGTATCAACGTATTAACTTTTAGTATACAATAAACAACACAATGATGTGTTTAATATAAATTATATATAGAAATACGAACGTGTAAAGTACGTATTCTTCTTGAGAACGTATGAAATGACCCTATAACGATCTATATCGAGGAATATCGGTATCCATTGGATTTCTACGTTCGAAGAGAAGCAGGTGGTTAACAAAACTCGGTTACTTCGAGGCGTTAGATAAGGATGAAGGAATGGTGGATAAGAGTTGATGTGTTGATCGTAACCCAAGGGTTTGGTTTCGAAGCTTTCCTCTTAAATCCTGTGTTGCGTTAGTATCGAAATTCCGATGTAGGAGCATCGAAATAAAAGATGAGAAGGGAGTATGGATAAAGAAGAAGTAAGAGTGAAGAAGCAAGTGAGAAGAAAAAAAAGTACAGGAAAAAGAAAGAAAGTTTGTGGTTGGTTGGTTGGTTGGATGGTTGGTTGGATGGTTGGATGGTTGGTTGGTTGGTTGGTTGACCAGTCAGTGGTTGGTAGTATTCGATGTCGATAAATCGAAGAGTAGAACTCTCATTGTCGAGTGGTCGAGGAAGACGACAAACCAAAAGCTCGCTTTCCCTTCGGAGATCAGCCTCTTTCCGGGATCTCTCCAAACGAAATCTTCGTGAAAGGAACCTGAAAGATGAAACGAGAAAGAGAAACTAGCCGAGACGAAACGTAAGAGATGGAAGAAGAAGAGGGAAGGGGGAAAGTGTTGGAGCATTTGAGCCTTAAAGCTTCTCTCGATCCTTGAAAAGGCTATGCTGGCGTTGGAGTAGTAAGAAAGCCGAGATGGAAACGAAATAGAAAAAGAAAGATAGATAGATAGAGAGAAAGGAAAAGAGAAGGAAGGAAAGAGAGAAAAAAACAAGCTGGTCCTTTCGGTTCTTCGTTGAGGGGTTTGCGTTCTTTAAAATTCAACACGATTCGGGCGAGGTCCTATTGTTACTTGGGCTGCTACCCTACCTTTAGCTATATTACTTGCTACTCGAAGCACGGGTTTAACGTGTGCCCCAACTGTAAATTGTTCAACAATATTTATAGTACGCGTACAGGAGTTCAATGCAATGTTATATTCGTTGGCTCGATGTTGGTCCGACGTAAATCGTGTATCTTCTATCTTCTATCTCCCCTCTCTCTCTCTCTGTCTCTTCCTTTTGCTTTCTCGTCTCTTTAGATCTATGTATGGTGTACCCAAAACCACAAGAGAAGGAACGACGAAGGTGAATACGCTTTCGTTTGGAGACAAAATCGGGACACCTTCGATCCGTTTGGAATGCAAATGAACTTGTTGCCAGAAGTTATTGAAGCTTCCCGTTCTCCATCGTCGTGTCTCTCGCACAACTCTCTTACTTTAGCATAGATATATATAATATAATATATATATATATATGTATCGAGAAGGATACACTTTTACCTGTATAACTTCCTATAAAGGTGGCACCTGCGTTGATTACGGTGCTATGTAATTAGTAAATCGGTTAGTTTCTCGAGGATCGTTTGTTACACAAAGTAAGAGAGAGTGAGCGAGAGAAGGAGAGAGAATTTCCTATCGATCTATCTATAGATACTTGTTTATAGTAGGCACAATATATTTGCACACAATAGGGACTCGCTTGGTACATTGTGTTGAATATTATGCATATATACTCATACCTGATTGTGTACCATTGGGATTTTCCTTTCGGTCTTTACCTATGAACCACACAATAATTCCTTTAATTTGCATTGCATTTGACAATGCATTTGTTTAATTGTAGGAACATTTCTGTCTAACACAATGATTCCGTTCATTCGAGGTTCGAGTTTGTCGATAGATTTCTTTGCTTTTTTCTTTTCTTTCTATATAAATCGTATTTAATTGTTTCTAATATATTTTATTGTATTTTTATTAATTATTATTATTATTATTATTATTATTATTATTATTTATGGCAAATTTTTTGGAAAACTATTTCGCATTTATATATTTCGACGAGTGAATAAATTTGTACAAAGGTTTTTCATTTCCATTTTACACATGATTTATCTCAGAACTATCAAAAAGATAATGAGGTTCGAGTAAAGATTAGATAAGATCGTTGATCGGACTATCTATAGAACGTTGATAACGAATTAATTATGGAATCTCTTTGAAGTAGGGTCAAGTCGTGAGAATCTCATCCTAAATCTGATCTTACCCTTTTCTTAACGTTCCTTCGTTCACGAGGACCTTCTCAGAGATAGCCGAATTCTGTTTGGACAGCCGTTAGATCGAATCCATTGAACGGTACAATTGAATATTTACAAAAAAAAAGAAAAAAAGAAGAAGAAGAAGAAGAAGAAGAAGAAAATTCTATCTCTTTTTCCAAATACGAGATTTTCCACTATTTCAAACGTCTATTTTAAAATTTATGTAATTTTCTTTTTGGAACAGTTAATACTAAACCTTCGAACTCGAGGCCTTTTTCGCACATATTTGTTAAATTTTGTACAGTTATCTTGAAATGATTTAACAAGCAATTTAATTGTTCAATAAACGTTGTATTAAACAACACTTATCAAGAAACTATTTTATTCGAACACAATCGATTTTGTTTTCTTTTTATAAAAAGAACATTTTTCGTATTCGTTAGTATTTTTTTCCCTTTTTTTGATTAAGTTATTACAAATGGTAAAAAGTATTCCTCAAATAGAAGTTTTTCTGTTTTTAAATCTGCGCCTAAAGCATCATATCACTATCTCACGTCACGGTTTTCTCTTATTTCACCTTGTTCTCACATGTTTTCGTGCTAAGAGCAACCAAGTGCCGCACGTACGGGCTAGGAAAAAGTCGAATGCGTTTCTTTCTTTTTCTATTTTTTGCTTTTTTCTGTTCTTTTTTTTTTTCTTTATTTCATCTCTCCCTTTACTTCTCTTTTCTTTTTTTTTTTTATTTTCTTATTTTTCCTTCATTTTCTATCTCATTCTTTCAGTCACACAAACAAACACATACACGCACGCACAAGCACACAAGCCTTTTCTACTCCTTTCTATTTCGTTTTCGTTCCGTTCCGTTCCGTTTCGTTTCGTTTTTCGTTCGTTCTCTTTTACAGTTGTATTTTCTCGTATTCTCTTCTTCTTTCTCTTCTTCTATCTAACATTTTTTGTTTTTTTTTTTTTTGTTTCCTCTTACAAGGACTTTCCATCGTAAATTCTACGCTAAGTGCTCGTATGAAAATTACTTTTTTTTTTCCTTTTCTTTTCTTTTACTTTCTCTTCTCTTCTCTTCTCTTCTCTTTTCTTTTCTTTTTTTTCTCGTTGAAGATTTCACCCTGATTCGAATTAATTTCAATCCTTTTTTGCTTTTATTTTATCTTCCCCTTTTTTCATATGAATCTATTTCTCTATTCCGCGTCATTATTATTTATTTAATTAATAAAGATATTTGACACTATGTATATATGCTTTTAGCTTATTTTTTTTATTACGAAAACTTTTTACAACGTAATATTTGTACAACGCGGGTGCTCGTATGGAAATCTTTCGCCGCAAATTTCATCCCGATTCGAATTAATTTTAATCCATTTTTTTTTTCCTTTTTCTTTTTTTCTTCTTTCTATTATCCCTTCCTTCTTACGACTCTTATTCAGTTACCATTATCCATCATCATTATTATTTATTTAATTAGTACAGAGATTTTATGTTATGTTATCGGCTTAGCTTTTTTCAAAATATTGTTTTTTGTTGAACCTTTTTTTATTACGTACTTTCAATTGCAAATTTGAACAGCGTACGTTTCGCGTGTGAGAAATATCGTCGAATTTCACCGCAATTCGAATTAATTTTCTACTACCAAACAGTGCAGTCCCTTTTTATTTTTTTTAATTTTCTTCTTCTTCTTCTTCTTTTACCCTTCCTTTTTTTTTATTTCCATTTCACGACCATAATTCGTTTTAATTAATCCAGATATTAAACGTATGAATATTTATTCAATGGGTTTTTCTTTTAGTTTTTTTTTTTGTTGTTTTTTTTTCTTTGAGATGATCATCTTGATGGATGGTTGTTGTACGATATGAGAGAAATATAATACGAGCGGGAGTATATAGATATGCTATATTTTTATTTTTTTCTTTTCTTCTTCTTTTTGATACTTTTTTGCTACTTCTCCATTCCTCTCTTTTCGTTGATTTCGCTTCCTTTTTCGAGAACGACCCTCTCCAGTTTTCCTCTTTCTCTCTCTCTCTCTCTCTCTCTTTCTTCCTCTCGGGACACTCCTTCCTTCTAAATTCCAGGGTAAGTGTTCGTATGGAAATTTTAGGATACGAGATTCCTTCGGGATTGGACTTATGTTCTCTCTCTTCTTTGTCCTCTTTACCCCGTTTCCCTCTTTTACCCGTTTATTCCTTCTTCTTTTTATTTCCTCTCCTTATTCTCCTACTCTTTCTTTTTCTTTTTCTTTTTCTTTTTCTTCCACTTCTTCTTTTTCCTCTTCACTTTTTTTTATTTCTTTTTTTTTTTATCCTCCTTGGTCATTTTTCGCGTTTCATAAAACAAAATTCATGCGTACGGTCCGAGGAAGTAGGATCATACGCGTTATAAAGTTTTACCCTTCGAAAGACGAATTTCATTTCATCCCCGGGATGAGATCTAATGTATTTACGAAGGTGAGATTTCAAAAGGACTGGGTCGAATTTTTTTTCTCGTTTCTTTTTTTTTTCTTTCTTTCTTTCTTTTTTTCATCGACAAAATTTATCTCTCGAATTGAGATCAAATAAGAAAAGAAATGTTGAGATAAATATAAAAGGAGGAGGAGGAGGGGTTATTTGAACGGTTCGTTTAACGTCATCTTTAAAAAAAAAATATATATATATATATATATGTACAAAATATAGAAATAAAATACAAATTCGTGACAAAATAATAATTATACGAATAATCGAATGATATACAATTTCAAATATGCGAAACTTTTAATAAGAATAGAAAAAGAAAAAGAAAATAAAAATAGCGTTGATTAACGTTGATGATGATGATGAAGAAGAAGAAGAAGAAACGTTATCGCTAGATTTAAGTTATTCTCCCTTGCATATTTTAACAGAAAGGATCACTTATACTGGTAAATTTGTAGGTAGGACGAATCGGCGTTGAATCGTTGCATATTTTGATGGATAAAAATTTTGTATTCCCAGACCATGATGGTGTGGTGGTGCGGTATAATATGGGGTATGGTGGGTTGTGTGTTGCAGGGTATGGATAAAGAGAGAGGGAGAGAGAGACATAGTAGTAGTAGTAGTAGTAGTAGTAGTAATAGTAGTAGTAACGCGTCTTGGAAGAAGAAACGAGCAAATAGACGGTACAAGTAGAGATAGAGAAGACAGTAGATTAATTCTCCGTCCTTTTTCTTTCCCTTTATATTCCATCTCTGTTTTATTCCTAGCACCTACCTCTTTTCGACTCTCTGTTATTCTTGTTTCGAGGTGGCTTCCTCTCCTCTTAAATCCTAAGGAAAGAGTCCGCATTGAAATTCCGGAATGCAAGAGTCCCTCGAGATTGAAGCTAATTCTTTCTTCCCTCTTTCATTTCATCTTTTCTTTCTTCTTCTTTTTTTTTCGTTTGTTTTTGTTTTTTTTATTTTTTTTTATATATGTATATATATATTCTTCATCCTCTTCTCTTCCTTATTTTCTTTTTTTATTTTTCTCGTCCACCTACCAGGAACTCGTTCCAACCACCAACACCACCACCACCTCCGCCAACATCTGCTCACCTACGTGTAGAAATATGTTAATTATTTGCTATATCTAACAGACGTTTCGACCGTTAGCACGATTCTTTTCTTAATACGTGTATACATTTTTCTTGCCCATTTTTCCTTCTTCCCCCTGCTATTTTATTTTCATTGAAACATAGAAAATAACGTTTCTATTTATCCCTTTTATCTCTGTTTCGTTTCTGAGGAAGTTTCTTTTTGATTTCTCTCTATCTCTTACTCGCACGTACACTTCCTTCTTTTGACTATCTTTCTTAACAGTTAATTAATTATTATTTGTCACATCTCCGGTGAGGGGAACAAAAATATACCTTGATGAATTAAACATTTCAACGAAGATTTAAGAACCGTATACATATACTAGCGATAATATAAGCAAACGTAGGTGTACGCGTTCGAAACGAAAAGCTTCCACGTTTTTTGTATCTCTTTTGTTGTTTTTCTATGTTTTTTATTTTACTTTATTTTATTTTCTTTTTTTTTTAACCATAGCACTCGTACTTTTTCTCTTTTACCTTCTACCAACCTCCTGCACTTTTTCCGACCACTCCCACCAACTCCTCCCCCCCCAACAAGCGCCCTGTTCTACTCATTTTCTCTCTTCGTCTCGCTACCTTCTCGTGTTTTCAGGCAGCAGCTTTTTCTCCCTAAATTCTGCGGGCGAGAGAGTACAGATGGAAATACCGGGATACAGGATTTTCTCCAGATTCGAGATAATTTTTTTTCTTCCTCCTAAACCTCCGCCCCGCCACCCACTCCACTTCTCTTTTAATCTTTTTTTTTTTCTTCTTCCTCTTCTTCTTCTTCTTCTTCTTCTTCCTATATTTTATTTTACCACTATTTTCCTCCCCCTCCCCTGTCCTATGTCCTCTCTTCTCTCTTTCTTTCTCAACAACAGCACCAGTTTCCCACCTTCACCCCCTGTTTCATCCTCTTTCCCCCTTTTTTTTCTCTCTCCTCCTCTTCCCCCCTTCGCCGTTCCTCTCGCAACGTTCCTCTCCTGCGTCTTCCACCGATGTTAGAGATAGATGAAGGGAAAGGGAAGAAGGGAGAGAGCATCATGAAAACTCGCTTCAGAACGAGAGTGAGTGCCGTTAAATCGTCCGTAAAAATTCCAACCGTAATTGGCCGCTGAACTATTTTCAGCTTTCCTCGGTTCGTCTTGTTACGTCCGTCCTCTTCTTCCTCTTCTTTCTTTCTTTCTTTCTATCTTTCCTTCCTTCCTTCCTTCCTTCTTCCCTTCTTTCTCTCTTTTTCTTCTATTTCTCCGTGTCTCCCTTTCCCGTTTCCATTTTTTCTTTTTCTTTTTCTCTTTTTTTTTTTTCTTTCTCTCTTTCGCCCCATCCAAATCCCTAACTCTACCCGTCAACCATCCTCCCTACCCCTCCCGTCCCCTCACTACGTTTCTGCGAGTACCTTTCCATAAATAGTAGTGAAATCTCTCTTTTAAATTTTCCATCTGTTCCTCGTCGCGCACCACACCACCCCCTCCTCCCACCCCGCGGTCCAAAATCTTTCGGTTTGGTTCTACATCCCC
>NW_025113042.1:3047327-3155948 GCF_010416935.1 Polistes fuscatus | reverse complement strand
CTGATTTCCCCGCGTATGTTTTCTTTTTTATTTCGGCTCATCGTTTCTCTTCGCAAGTTTCATTCATTACACGGATGTTTCTCCTCCCTGCCTTTCTTCGTCGAAGTTCGTCGTACTCGTTCGGGGTGGAAATAAAATAAAAATAAAATAAGAGAGAGAGAGAGAGAGAGAAAAAAAAAGGAAAAACAAAGAGAAGAAGAAACGTTAGATTTTTTTTTTCCACTCTCCTCCCCCGCTCATCCTTCTTTCTCATTTCTCTTCGTTTCGATTCTTTCAGTATGATTATAATCTCTTTTTTCTTCTTCTTCTTCTTCTTCTTCTTCATCTTCTTTTTCTTCTTTTTCTTCTTTGTGTGATTAATTGTGTCTCACGATTTTCTCTTAACGCGAATTAACGAGCCGATATAAACACTCGATGGAAAATAAGTGTTTATCGATTGTACGCGATTTTGGTAGGAAAAATTATTTACCGTTCGAGATTATCGCGGTACTATCGGTGTTGCTTTTTATTTTTTTTCTTTAACAAAAGAGGAAAAATGAAAAAAGGAAATATAATTTTACGGAACGTCGAGTGTTTATTAGATAAAGAAAAAGAAAAAAAAAAAAGAAAATAAGAATAAGAGAGGGTGAAAATAAACGTTCTCTCGTCGAATTTAAACGTTTCATTAGGTATAATCAAGATACGATCAAATACTCGAAATTATCTCAATTTCTATGGATAAGAGAGAGAGATAATAATAGTAAATGGTAAATGTTAAGGGGATTTTCTTTGAATCGACTTTCGAAGAATAATGGTGTTGATGACGGTGTGAAGTAAGACGGGTTGATGGTTAATGGTTTTATTAGTGGTATGACTTTCTATAGGAGAATCAAATAACTCGAACTCGATATATATATATGTGCAATTCAGGTTGATTTCCCCCGTACGATTATAGTACGAGCTTAGGCGATTTCTCGGTTGTTCTCTTGGTACGAACGGGATTCCCGGTATTCGATTAGCGGTTAAGTGGATTATAAAGGATGTACTTGCAAATCAGTTTTCCCGCCAATAATTAACTATCGAGAAGGAGTTCGCTTTAAGCCGTGTACATCTCTCTCTCTCTCTCTCTCTCTCTCTCTTACACACACACACACACACACTCACACATTTACAAATACTCTAACACTCGTACACTTTCACATTGACTCTATCTTCCTGTTGGGTTCCCTCCCTCCTCTCCTCCATCTGATGCTGGTTCTTGTAACACGCTTACCTATCCCGGAAATTGAGATCTCAACTGTGGAACGTCGAATGACGACGACCGTGGAAGTAAAGTAAACGAGTACCTGTGTAAACCTCATTTTGATTTCACTGCTGTCTTTCACTGCTCGCGTGGACATTGTACAAATTATTAATTAAGTAATTAACGAACTTCACCAAAAATCTACTTCTCTCTTCGACCAACAACCATCGCCCTCGCCCTCCCACCCTTTACTTTCCTTCCCGTTCCCCCAAAAATTCCCACCAAAATTTAACCATCTTCTCTTCTCTTCTACTCGTTTCACCGAGGAGTTTGGTTTTCCTTTCTTTTTTGTTATTTTTTTTACTCGTATAATAGGAACACCAATCGTATCTTTCTTTTTTTTTTTTACATTTTCTTTAATCTTATTTTTCTCTTTTTTCTTTTTTTTGTCTCCCACACCCTCGACTCACCCACTCCCCTCTTTGTTTCCCCTTCCCATTTCTTTTTTTCTTTCTCTTTCTATATTTCAACGTTATCCAAACGATATTTTTTTGTCCTTTCCGACTAACGGCTTCTTATTTTTTTTTTTCTTTTTCTTTTTCTATCTTTTCCTTTTCTTTTTCTTACATTCGATCGTCCAAAGATTTGTACTAAATTTCAGTAAAATTGAATATCGTCTTTATTCCCTGGATTATAATACTGCGAGAATTTGCATTCCATTTACATGCCTCGATTCCCTTTTATTCCCTTTTACCGAAAGCTAGAGTATACCGATTTTACGGTTGTTCTTACCCTCCTTCTCTTCCTCCTCCTCCTCCTCCTCTTCCACCTTCTTTTACCTTTTCCTTTACCGAGAGGAAGAAAATCTTTTCAATTAACGGCTCTTTGCCGTTAGACTGTTTCTACATTGCGGAAATATAAAAGTACGATTTCGATAAAGAGGAGGGTGGGGGGCGGGAGAGGAAAAGATCGAATATTACAAGTTTTGAGATTTTCAATAAGAGAAACTCTGAGTATTTACGTATCGTTAATAACGATACGGTTAATTAATGAAAATATTTTTCAACGTCTCGATATAATTTTTCTTCTTACGTTGAATTAGAAATGAATGAAAAATTGATGTGTCAAAGATGCATTTAGATCGTTGAAAAAGTCGATTAAATGATCGACTAAAATTTAATAAAATCGATAGGTACATTAACGGTCACACTTTAGGTATGGAATTAAACATTATTTGGAAAAAGGTTTTAAATCGTTTCGAGATGATTGGATAGAAAATATGAAAGAAATATTCGTTTCATTTTGCATTAAAAAATACGAACGTGATTTTACATAATACCTTAATTAATATATAATATTTTCAAGCAATTTTTTCATCTCATCGTTTATGTTCGTCACGATTATTTATAAATTTTCTTTTCATCATTCGTTTAATCATTTGAAATAATCGTATTTACCATTAAAAACATTTCAATCGCGTAATATGATTACCCGACACAATTATATTTCAGTTCGAAGGTATCTAATTATAAATCTTATCGGAATTTTGCTCTCTCTCTCTTCTTTTTTTTTTTTTTTATTATTTCATTTACTTTTTTTTACCATGAGAAACGTAAATGTTATTAACGCGAATTTAATACTAGTCGATTTAATTAATATTCATTAAACGTATTCTCTAAAACGAACGAAAGGAAAAGAAAAATTATTTTCCCCGACTTGGGGTGGGGATCGAACGATGATTTCTTTCTTTCTTTTTTTTTTCTTTCTTTTTCCTTTTTCCTTTTCGTTTCTTTTTAATTTTATTTATTACAGGTCACTGTGTATAAATCGATATTGTAAACGCGTCGATGTTGTTTTCGATGGATCTCGACTAGAGGTGGTGGTTGCTTTTAATCTACGAATGGTTGACGAGTAAAGGATTTACGAACCAGATACTAAATCATTCCACATCCTTGACACATTCTCGATATCTTTTTTTTTTTCATTTCTTTTCTTTCGATCAACCAAACGAATATTGGTACTTTTTTCACTCACCTTTTCACATGTGTATATACACGAACGAACATTCCTTATTACCACATACTCGAGATATTTACATTTTTCATCGATGAATTCATTGATATTCCTTATATTAACGCATACAATTATTTTTTAATATATTATAATACACATACGTATACATACATATATACATACATACATACGTATATATGTAGCACAAGCTTACCCACTTGGGACTATTCTAGCGTACATTTTTTAAGAGAACGAACGAACACGTAACTATACCTCGGAAAGAGACCAGCAGCTTTCTTCTGCAAAGTATTTTGAAAAGTTACCCTGTTCCGAAAGTGAAGCGAGCATGAACTTTGGCGATCCTGAAATTGAGCCACTCGAAGAGGAACGGCGGGAGAGGATGGAGGGGGAGGACTCGAGGTGGGGTAGCTTTTCAAATGGCGTAAGTTTGTTATAGTTTTCCTTTTTTTTTTCTTCCTTCCCTCCTCCTTTTTTCTCCCACCCTTTTTATTCTTTATTTTTACTTCCCCACTTAACTTTTTATTTTTATTTTACTCTTATATACGTTTTTCTTTCTCACTCTCTTCTTTTTTTATTTTTCCTAATTTTTTTATTATCACCGATGAAATAAAGGAAAGAAAAAAAATAGAAAAACTAAAAGAAAGAATATAGAGATTAAACATCTGACACTTGGGATCGTTCAACGTGACAATAATTTAATAAAGTATGATGATGGCGATGATGGTGATGATTATAATAATAAAGTAACCCTTACTATTTTCCTTTTCAACGGAGAATAAACCTCGGAAGATAGGATATGATTATCGCGAGGAGGTCTGTCTAGCTGGTATATCAAGAATTAATTAGAGACGCGTTAAAAGGGGTCATAAAAGGGAGCAGCTACTACCACGACGGCAGCCGCCATGATTTTATTACGGTGATTATGAGAAGGTCGGCGTTGCGGTGGCGAACGTAGAAAAAGAAAAAAAAAAAACATAACAAAAAAAAAAAATGAAGGAATTAAAGCGGAAAGGACACAAAAAATATAAAATATATAAAAAGTATAAAGAACGAAGAAAGATAAGGGAATAATAATAATAATAATTACCGTTACACACGCACGCAGGACACGCAGGACACGCACGCAAGCAAGCAAGCAAACAAGCAAGCAAGCAAGCAAGCACACACACACATGCCAACAAAGAGACGATAATATCCGTATCGAACCGTAAACTAAATTCAACG
The DNA here is from genome assembly GCF_010416935.1 of Polistes fuscatus. Classification (NCBI taxonomy): domain Eukaryota; kingdom Metazoa; phylum Arthropoda; class Insecta; order Hymenoptera; family Vespidae; genus Polistes; species Polistes fuscatus. The sequence goes on along the minus strand of NW_025113042.1, from coordinate 3,151,468 downwards.
ATGTAACACAACAATGTTACAAGCTCGTACACGTACATACACACACACACATGTATATATGCACATCGTGTACATCCTAATACAAGTAGGAAAATACATAAACGTGTTATATTAATCTATATGTCCAGATGGGATACGTTTGAACGTCTCTCGTTAACGAGAACTATTAAACGCGTTTCGACATCGGGTTTATTGATAGGAACCTAGCGCATTAAACGTACGGAAATAATTATTAGAAATTAACACATCATGCCTTGGCGCATGCAATAGGTTAATCAATGGCCTTTCCTTGGCGTTCTGCTAATGCGAGCAATTAATTACTTTCACGGTTCGGCGCAGTTTCATTTGTTACCCTATATGCTCGAAATATTATACGAATTTGTACGACGTTCGCGCTAATTAGCAAGGGTAAACACTGGTCGGAGGGGAGAAGAATGGCGAGGAGGAGAAGGAGGAGGGAATACGAGAAGGGAGGGAGGGAGGGAGGGTTTTTGCTAAATCGTTGCTAAAAGTGTCACGAACCTCGGCTACGAGGAGGAATTTTATTTTTAATTAGTATACCCCTCCTCCCCTCAGAATCCCTCCTGTTTCTCTCTCTCTCTCTCTCTACAAATCCCCACCCTCCTTTCCCGACATCACTTCGTGTAACGTTGCTAACGATAATCATTATTATTCCCCTTGTAATGGTCATTCACGCAATGCGTCACGCTCGAACGTTTAACACTCGTACGTGTTCATGGCGAGACTAACTGAAAAAATTATTACTTCCGCCCCTTTTTTTTTTATCTTTTCCTTTCCCCGACTCCTCGCACCCTCCCTTCCCTCCCCTTCCTGTCATTTTTACGTTCTTTATATTTCGTTGTTTTTTTTATTGTTTTATTTTTATTCGTATTTTTTCCTCTTCATTTTGATATTCGATATTTAGTCATTTCATCGTTTTCCTCCAAACAGTACGAATCGACACTGTAGGGTGAATTTATTTTAGACAGGGCTAACGAGAAATCAAACAACGCAAGCGTACGTACGACGCATGCGTTGACATGCGTATATGTATAATACGTGTGTGTGTGTGTGTGTATGTGTATATGCGTTTATATAAACGATGGCAGTAACGACGAGCTTTTACAAACTCTCCTCTCGAAATTAAGTATTCGTAGATATGTTATGGGTTATGCTTGTTTGAATCAGTTACTAACGAATTTGCAAAAGTAATGTAACTTTTGTATTACAAAACTATATAAAACTATATAAAAAAAAAAAGGAAGAACTTATTTTAATTATAATATTTTAGTTTTCTCCTACATTGAGAAGATAATAATATTTTCTCAATGTGTTTGCTAAGATATTATATTTCATTTCTTATTAATATTATAAATTATCTCTTCTTCTTTTTCTCGTTAGTTGGAAACATGTCGATGCATGGAGCTGTTAGATAATCGTGCTTGTTAGAAATTTCCTAAAAGGACAAAAATCTTAGTCATGGGGAAGAAGAAGCAGAAGAAGAAGAAGAAGAAGAAGAAGAATGAGGAGGGGATGATGAGGGAGGAGGGGGTTCATCGTCGTAGTCTTCTTTGTTGTCACGAGCTTTAACGTTAACGATGAAATAGTTGGTCTCAATTTCGAAACAATCGCTTACATCGTCCTTAATTCCTTTCTTTCGTCTTTTAGTCAACGAAGAGAAGAAATGTGGGAGGGGGTAAGGGGTAAGGGAGAGAGAGAGACAGGATAAAGCTTAATACATTAACACAAATCTCGTTAACGCGTATCATTAGAAATTTCAACCGAAAACTTTTCATCTAGTAGTAGGAAAATTGATTGACAAGGTAACCTTTTTCTCCCTATATGTATGTATGTATGTATGTATGTATGTATGTATATGCATAACAATTAAAAACTTTTGAAAGGTATCGCACGGTGTTGTTTAAATTAATCCCAACGACGCGGCGTTACTAAACCTTATATTCCTTACTTTAGCTCGATTAATTCATTTGAATATAAGTTTTTAACGTAGCAAATTTTCGTCGTGATAAATTCAATTAAATAATATTACATTAACGTAAATTAAATTATTTTGAATTAAATTAAATTAAATAAATTAAATTAAATTCAATATAAATTAAATTAAATTAAATTAAATGAATATTCTTTGCAGTAAAAATATTGTTTTCGGATATAGATATATATATATATATTAGTATATTTGCGCGTTCGAACGTTTCTAACATTTTGGCAAATATTACGAACGTCATTTAAAGGAAAACTCCTTCGGAAGAAGGAAAGTTAATGCAATACTAAAGTTAATTCCGGTAATTTGAGTTATTCCATCTCGTCGAACTTACTCCGAACTTCGATTTTCTATTTATCTTATCCGATAGAGATCTCGGGGCTATCACCCTCTTACCCCCGCCCCGCCCCCCCTCTACTCCCCCCTCCTCCGTCACCATCACAATCCCTCTGGGGGCGCGCGACGGGGGTTTTCAATTAATACGAGCCAATATCGGAGTTGTTCTCTCAACTTTTTGATACGAGAACACCTTACGGTGCATCTCGTTTTTCTTAATTAGCCGACATTTCATTTATTACTTTTCGTCGAGCAAAATTTTCACGGTGTAGTCGTTAAAAGCGTACTTTACTCTGTTGTTTCAGATATTAATTTCTATTTTTTTTCTCTTTCTCTCTCTCTCTCTCTCTCTTACTCTCTCTCTGCCTCTCTTTTATACTTTCTTTTACTTTCTTTTTCTTTTCCCGATGAATACATTTTTAATTGAGTCGAGAATCAATAAATTAATTCAGATTAAATCCCGTCTTATCGAAAAGAAAAAAAAGAAAAAGAAAAAAAAAAGGGGGAAAAATAAAATAGAAAATGAAGAGAGAATCGCTTGTTGTTGTTTGAGTTGTCTCGATAAACGAAACCAAACACGAAGGAGATCAGTCGTAGAAGGGAGAGTCGCCCCTTCGACCTTAGAAAATCAATCGAGCCTTTGATAGAAAAGCAAAGAACAAGATAGAGAAGATAGAGAAACGATACGAAAGATGCATGGTGGTAATAACGTTTTCTCAAAGTTGTTTCTTCGATACAAACCTAGCCAAGGTAAGTTCTTATTTTCGCTAAAGGGAGACTCCTTTCCTTTGTCGATCGTCGTTCATTCTAAATCGTTTTCCCTTGGACGTTACTGTCCCACCAAGAAGATGCTCCAATACTTTTCGATTCTTTCTCAAAATCCCAACAAACTTCTTCTTCTTCTTCTTCTTCTCTCTTTTCTTAACTTTCTTAGCATTTTTCTTTTACTTTAGCCGATATTTTTACGATCATCTTCTTATTTTCCCACCCCTAATTTATTTGTTTGTTTGTTTTTTTTTCTTTGTTTCTTCGCATTCGAATCGCATTCAACTTTGCGATTCCATCTTTATTACATTAAAATGTTTCCTTTTTGATTTGTTTTTTATTCGTACAAGCTTCGTATACAATGTTAAAAGAAAACTTAAACGAAACAAATTTCATTTATGTTATTTATAATATATTTTTTTCTTTTTTTTTCTTTTGGAACGAATTAGTTTTTAGTTCTAATGGTATACAATTATTTCAGAAATATTTTGGCATATGTTGTGTAAAAGTAATAATATTTATTTAAGTATTATAATATTTAATAATAGTAGTAATAATAGTAATAAATTTTTGGATAAATTTCTCGTCAAGTGATGATCGTAGAAACGTGAGCACGGGTACTGTTTAAACGTTCTTGAGAACGTGCAACGTTTCTATTCAGTGTTCAAGGTCGATTACACATTACCTTACCCTCCGTAGTTTCACGAGGCACCCACCCCCTCACTGACGTGGGTCGAGTTGATCGCAGACGTCTGCTCTCGTTAACGAGACTACTGATCGTACCTCGTAATTCCCCGACGATCATTTCCGTCATTTTAAATTTCGTCTCATTCTCTTGCAATCTTCACAAATCGATTTAACTGCTCTGCATAAATCTCTCCCGTTAATTACCCTATAAGAACGATTATGACTAATTGTAAGTGTATGTAGAAATCGGAATACTATTTAAATTTTGTATCGATTCATTTTGTAATAAGACACAATTCGTGTCCCGTTATGGGACAACCTAATACTTAAAAACAATATTAATAATTATTATTAAAATTCGTATTAATGTATAATATAAAATCGATTCTGAAATCAATCGTTATCGTTTATATTTCGATATTGGAATTGTAAATACAAATAGGAAATAAAAAAGGAGTCGTCAGTTTGGAGGTAAGGTCGTAGTCTAAGGTTTAAGAGGAAAGTGGGGTGGTGAAGGGTGGGAGTTCGTTGGGAAGGTAGGTAGATAGGTAGGTAGGTAGATAGGAAGGAAAGGGTAGGATAGGGTAGGGTAGGGTAGGGTAGGTGAGAGGTCGTGCTCCTAGCATAGACGTTAACTACAAATCATTCGTGCTTCGAAAGCCGAGGCGTTAGCTCGATAGTTTAATATTAATGTCCGATCGGTAACGAGTTACGACTGCGTCATTTCCGACGAGGTAGAGCAACACGCTATTAATTCCAAGCAAAAAAGTCAACTTCAACAAAATATTAGTATTGGTACATGTAGTCGCGTATTTTAAAAAACGATTAAACTGTGTATTTCAATATTTTTTATAACTCCCTTCTCCCACCGACCCCCTCTCCACCGTTGTCGTCGTATTCGTTCGAAAATTTTCAAAATACGTTGCACAAACATAATATAGTAATATACAACATTCGAAATATAATAATTCTTAACGATCGTGTCCCACCCCCTCACAACTCTCCAACCCCATTCGCTTATGGCCATTGGATTTATTTGTTCCCTAATTTTTGTTCTTTTTTTTTTATTATTATTATTATTCTATCCTTATTCTTTGTTTTTATTTTTCGGTCGTACTTTTCTTTTTCCCCTCCCTCCTATTCTCCCTCCTACTGTTGTTATTTTACGGGGATTTAATCAAAATTTGACGAAGAGAAAATAATTCGTCGGAAAGTATTCGCGTGAATTTTCGTCGTTGCTACGAAATTTACTATGTAATTTTCATCGACATTAAAAATAAATTCATTTGTTTATTCACCATGGGGTAGTAGGGTGGTGGTGGTACCTTCTAGTAACGTTGACCGTATATATATATATATATATATATATAAATACATTAACGTGAGCGAGCAGAAATGTTACACACATACACACACACACACACACTGAGTTCGTTGAACTTGTGGGAGGTGAATATTTACCGAGCGGTTTATAAAAAGAGGAAAAAAAACATGCATTAAAAGAAAGAAATAGGTAGACAGGAAAGATATAATATAATATATCGTACGTATACTTGGATATTTTAAATGTATAGGTACACATATTTTATGTATTATATATATGCATCGCATTTGATTGCAATTATCGTTCTAACTCGTTATTTGAACTTTGATTAGCATCGTTTAAAACGAACGAACGAACGAAAAGTCTCACTTTAGTGTATGAAAAATATCTCGATGCAACCATTGAAAAATCGTGACAAAAATTTCTACTCCCTTTTGCATGATAGATTCTGAACTTTTCAACCTTTTCATACATAGAAAAAACTGCTCGTTATACATTTATATAAAATACTTGTATGCATTCGACACGTGTGAAAATGTTATATCGGATAATAGAAAATGATTATTATTTCGATGAAAAGTGATAACGGGTGTGATATAATACAACCCGTTTCTTTTCCTTGATTTTAGTCATTTTCGTTGTCCGAGAAAAAAATTATAACGAAGAAATGAGAATAAAAAATAATATTTGAATTCCAAGGTTGAGCCAATGGTTTTTAACACGTATAGGAGTACCGTATTGCAGAAAACTTTGATAGGAACGCGGGCGACTGTGCTCGTCATTTCCAGACGATCGCTTTCGTCTTTCTTTGACCTTTGACCGCAAGCAAAGCCTTGAAGAAAAGTTAACAGCACCTCTTTAGATTCGTGTCGTTGGAAATGCAAAGACCGAAAAAATCTCTCTTTCTCTCCTTCTCTTTTTATCTCTTTAGCTTTTCCCTTTTAATCTTTTGCAATATAAAATGTCTTTGACACGTCACGCGACACTATATCATCGCACATCGATGAGAACACATTCTAATACGTATATGTATGCATGTATGTAGTACGTGTACCTAGAAAGTACCTGCTAAATGAAAGTGAAATTAGTGTATACGTTTAGAAAGAAAGAAAGAAAGAAAGAAAAGTGATAATGACTTTTAATTAAATTGCACGTTGAGAAGTAATAAAATCAGTGTTTCCGGTGCATTACGGTTGGGACGTATTTCTCGCATCTAATAATGGAAAGGGTTAGTAGTAGTATTCTAGGAATTAATAACACTCGAGTAGTTCGGGATTGTTATGGTAGAAGAAAAAAGAAAATAAATCTGGAAGATCGATAGATCGCTTCGGAAAGTATCGGAAGTGAAATTTGCGAAAGTAGTCAACAGGAAGTATTCATCTGGAAAGAAAGAAAGAAAGAATGAAAGAAAGAAAGAAAGAGGGAAGGAAGGGAGGGAGGTATGAGAGAAAAGAAAAGAAACGGGAAGAGGGGGGAAAAAGAATGAAGAAAGAGAAGAAGAGAGTCGATCTCCGGAACGGTAGTGGAGGATGAGAGAGAGATAGATAGAGAATTGGAGTCAGGAGTAGCAATAGAGCAATAGCAGGAGTAGAAGCAGCAGCAGAAGCAGCAGCAGCAGTAGCAGTAGTGGCAGCAGCAACAACACCGGCAGTAGCAGCAGTGGCAGCAGCAGTGCCCGGGCATCAGGGCACGAGCTTTCGTTGGCGCTTGCGCCGGGAGGGAGACGTTTTCCCCGTGCGACGGCTTTCTACCTGCAGGAGAGGAAGAAGAAGGGAAGGGTGCGAGGTGGAAAGAAAGAGCGAGCGAGTAAGAGAGAAAGGGAGATAGAGAGGAAGAGAAAAGATAGATAGATGGAAAGAGAAAGAGCAAAGATAGATAGATAGATAGATAGAAAGAGAAAGAGAAGGAAAGGGGATGCCCGTACGAAGTTTATCGGCGGCAAGTAACGGAGGGTGGTCTTTCCTGTAGGTAGAGAAGGAGTATGATAGTAGTAGTAGGTAGGTAGGTAGGTAGGTAGGTAGATAGGTAGGTAGGTAGATAGGTAGGTAGGTAGGTAGGTAGGTAGGTAGGTAGGCAGGCTGGAGTAGGAGAGGAGATCGACGGCGGTTGGCAGTGGTGGTGGTGGTGGTGGTGGTGGTGGTGGTGGTGGCGGCTTGTGCTCCAGAGTTGGAGGTGGAGGATCGCGAAGCGTACTCAGTACTCCGAGGCTTTTGAAGAGCAGGCAGGCAGCAGTCTACGGCCCGGGACAGAGGGACCAGGACCGGTCTCGAGAGAAGGAGGAGGTGGTGTGCGCGGTGGTGGTGGTGAGAGGAGAGGAAAGGAGTGGAGTGGAGAGGAGAAGAGAGGAGTGAAGTGGAGTGAAAAGGAGGCGGCGAGTGGTGGATGAAGGCCGAGGATTTCTCTCGTCATCATCGTCCTCAAGTCTTGCGAGATCTACAAGCTATAACGAACTCTTTTTTTTTTACCCGATCGTTCTTGTATTATTTTTTAATAACATTGCGCGAGGATTTTGATAAAAGTCTCTGGGATTATTTGTCTTCAATTTTCTCTCTTTCTCTTACTCATTCTGCCTCTCTATTTGAAATTTTTCTTTTTTGGTTTCTATCCATCTATCACTTCTCTCTCTCTCTCTCTTTCTCTCTCTCTCTCTCTCTCTCTCTCTCTTCAGGACGGACAGCACAGAGAGGGATATAACGTGTTTTTGATTATCGTGTGTTCGTGACCTTGGGGCTATAGAGTTGACTCCGCCACTTCGGTGTAACGTTTCGCGTGGTTATCACGTTACTCTACTCGTGTCACATCGTTTTCACGTAGTACATATTTCTCGAACTATTTGTTGAAACTCTCGTATCTCAGCGGTAGAAGAGAAAGTAATAGTGCGTGGTGCTCGACTCGAAGCGCCAGGGGCTGAAAGCAAAAGCAAGCAATCAAGGTAGCAAGCAAGCAAGCAAGCAAGCAAGCAAGCAAGCAAACGAGGAAACTAGCAAGGAAGCAGAGGAAGAAAAGAAGAGAGCAAGCAAGCGGGAAACTCCAAGCGGGAAACTGGAAGAAAAGCGTGTGTGGTGCGGTGAGGTTAACCGCGTAGTACTTACTTCCTCGTGGAGGTAGTCGAAGATAAGCGGCGAAGGAGATGTGCGGAGTCGTTTGGCCGAGAGTTGCTCGGAGCACGTGCCACGCACGCAGAAGGCGCTCCAGGCGACATCAGGTGCGCTAATACGAGACGCAAGAGGGGAAGATAAGAGAGAGAAAGAAAGAGAACGTTTAATCTGTCGTCTCCTTACCTATTTCTATTTCTACTTTTTTTTACTTTCTCTCTCTATCCTCCTCCTCCTCCTTCTCCTCTCCTCCTCCTCCTCCTCCTCTTCCTCCTCTTTCCCCTTTCCCTCCTTTCCCCTTCTTCCCAATACCCTCTCCTCGTACCTCCTTCTTCCTTCATTTTCTATATTATTCACGCGTATAGTTCAATTTTAAATCCCATTGTCCTCCTGTACTGCTCTCGAGGATCGGTGAATTGTTCGTTCTCGAGTGTCTATATAAAGTGTTGAACTCAGGAATGAGTGGGAAAACTCGTCGTTGTTCTCCTGGTGCTCGTACCGTCGAGTTTGACGCTAAAGGTGACAGGACTGTCCAGATGATCCTTGTGTTAGGGACAATCCTCGTGACGTTCCTCGGCTTCGATGGGATCGGACACACCGTTGTTGCCGCTTATCCTGCCGTTGGACACGTCTCTTCCGGCAAAACTGCATTTCATCCAGGTTAGTAAGATATATTCGTTGAATTAAGATTCGTCAGTGCGTTCGCATTCATTCGTTTACATATATATTTTCTCCCTATGTGATTTACCTTTAATAATATTCTAATTAATCTTTGTTATCGTTTGCGATTAACGTTATTGTGTTTGTTGATTATTGAGCTGCTGGTATTTTGACTTCGGTCGGATAGAAAAGAGCCTTTCTTCTTCTTCTCTTCTTCTTCTTCTTCTTCTTCGTAAACTCCCCCCAAAGAACGTGCCGAACATCAGCAACGAGAATTCCAAATAGTTCGAATAGTTTAACTCTTTATAGGATAGGATACAGAACCAGCGAAAGGTAGAAAGTTACGTTGTTCCTGGTAATTCGTGCATGAGAGAATTCCTTTTCATCTCTTTGACGAGAAACTCTCTCTCTCTCTCTTTCTCTCTCTCTTTCTCTCTCTCTCTCGAGTCGAACAATTTTGACGTTTGCTCACGACTTATCGAATTTCACGGATCCGATCTAAGATTAGATATTTTCTTCCTTTATCGATGCTTACAGAAGAAGAATTTCGATTATCTTTATCTACAGTAAGATATTTTTGATAAAGTTTAGAAAATTGTTACATTTGCTAGTATGTTAAATTAAAGGATTTTATCTGATTATTATTATTATTATTATAATTCTTATTAATACATTAATTACAACATATTCTTTAAATCTCTTCGAGAAGGACGTAGTATAATCTTTCATTTCATTAACAACTAACGCATTTGTAATTTTTATTCATTTTTATTTATGATTTAAAAAGTTCCTCAGGTATTAAAATGTTTCAAAATAATGAAATGAAACCGAATGTCTAGAAACGCGTCAGAGGTTGTGAAGAGTTTTAAACTTGCATTTAGGATGATTCCAAATATGAAGTCTACACACACACATACACATGCATATATATATATATAGAACATCTTTCGTTGAATAGTAAAATGGTCCAATTTGAAAGATGTGAACGGACAACGAGCTAAAATTGTCGTATCCTTTATCTCTCTCTCTCTAATTTTTTTGCTCTGATTCTCATCCTTGGGATTATTGACCTGTCTAAAAGGGAACAAGAAATAAAAAAGAAAAAAAAAAAAGAAAAAAGAAGAAGAAGATATCCAGATCGGTGGGCGTATGTACGTCGAAAATAGCCACGGTTGAGGATTTTTTATTCATTCTAATTCACGTAGGATAATCAAAGTCCCATTGTACGAATGGGATAACGCTTGTGCTACGTGAACGTGGGGTAGCGAGAGCTTGAGTTTCGAACGAATCAAAATGAATTAAATGTAGAAAATGGGAGGGTGGGAGGGGATAAAAAGAGAGAGAGAGAGAGAGAATAACTGGCTCGGGGATGAATTAAAAGCGGGTAAAAACAATCGTTAAATGACAAATCGCATTTGCGTTGTGCGTTGATAACGATTTCAATGAGATATAAGGATGCAGTTTTTTTTTTTTTGGTTTCTTTTAGTTTTGTTTTTCTTTTTTCTTTTCTTTTTTTCCTCTTCTATTCGGACGAATAATATTGGGAAAATAACAATATAAATCTATATTTACACGTATGGTAAATATGTATTGACAAGTTGAAAGATGCAAAATGAATTTTTGACGTGTCATTGGTAAATGTCTATCGACTGCACTCTCGAAATTTGATAGTTTTTCGATGGGAACCAACTTCTCTCTCTCTCTCTCTCTCTCTCTTTTCACTCCTCTTTCTCTCTTCGCGTATCTCTATTTTACTATTTTTCTGTCACCTCTTCGGCAATTTTACCGGCTAAAATCTTGGCGCGTGAATACAAACCTCTATGCCAGCAACGAACCGTGAAGAAATTTAAACGACCAGTTAACATCGATTCAACGACAATTAAACATCGAAGAATTGTATTAGTTTTTTTTTTTTTTCTACGTAATCGAAAGTGTCGTTTTTTCGTTGAATAAAAGACAAATCGATTGAATTAAAAAATACTTTTTAAATATATATATATATATACACATACACACACACATATGCATAGAGATTACGTGTGTACAGTATATACGTCAATTTGTATTCCATCAAAAACGTTATCGTTTAGATTCCACGATTCAAAATAATAACAAACGCGTTATTTATGATAATATATGGAATTGTAAATGTTTTATCGCAAAGTTATTTGCAATTGCGAAGAAACTTATTCATATTATAAATGACTAATTTCTTGTTTGATTCAGCATGAAAACGTTGTTTCAACTATTATTTGTCAGAGAGTTTGTGAGTTGCATGCAGTAACCAGATAACAAGAAACTAGTCGTTTATAATTTTGATATATCTCCGTTATAACTTCGTAATTAAATATTCACGGGTATATCTGCGTTTCTTTTTCTTTTTTCTTTTTTTTTTTTTCCTTTTTTTCGTTTCTTCTTCCCCGATAATTTGTTTTACTAGAACTTCGTAAAACACGTTCGAGGATATACAAAAATAAAATGTTAACTATTATCTGACAAATAATAATATATTACAAAAATAGGAGAGGAAGGGTAGAGGAAAGAGGGGTAGGAGGAGAAAGAAAGGGCGCGTAAGATAGAATAAAATTATCGCGAAAGAACGTTTAAGCTTTCGTAAGGACGAGCGTAGATTTATCGAAGGTAGAAAAAGAAGAAGAGGAGGAAGAAAAAAACATAGAGAAAAAGAAAGAAAAAGAGTGATAGGAGGCAAAGTGCAGGGCGGAAGGGGACGAGGGAGGGTTGAAGAAAAATAGAGAAAAAGAATTCCAAGCACTCGAGTCCCCCGTGGCGATCGTTCAACCCTTCGACGCTTTAGTTCACCAGGCAAAAAGTGATTTTGTCGTTGGTACACTTTTTACCTTCGCGAGAAAGAAAGAAAGAAAGAAAGAAAGAAAGAAGGAAAGAAAGATGCACCATGTGACGCTGCTCACTATATTTTCCAAAATCGAGTGGCAATCTTAGAAACATTCCTTTCACTATATTTCATTCTTTCTTTTTAGAATGGTGAATAAGCGATGCATACTCATACATTTACGTACACACATGCATACAACACCCTACATTATCGGTTAAAATGTTTGAAACTTTTACGTAAATTCAGGGAAACGGAATATTTATAAAATATGTATATATTTATTAGTATTAAAAGTATTACAAGTATTTGAGTGTTAAAAGTTATTGAAATCTTGAAAATTTTCGTTATTCATCAATTTGTTTTTAGGTTCGATACAAAAAAAAAAAAGAACGATATATATCGTTGGAAAATTTGTTTCGATAGTTTCGATAGTTTCGAGTGTTTACGATAAATCGGCAAGCAAGCGTTACGATATTTGTTGTTGTTGATGATGTGTAATAACAAATACGTAAAATTTCTATAATCATATAGTTTTGGTACGTGGGTTCGTTAACGTATACTCTACATACACAAATGAATCTTCGCGTATTATGTTTTTTTTTTTTTTTTACGGCTCACACGTGTATTACGACGTGTTGGATGCGTCAACGTTACGTATTTACTTGTTCCCTGCAAGTGCGAGAACCAGGAGATACATACTATATGCCAAATACACGCGTTACCACACGACACGTATATTATTTCTCTTTGTGAATTAGCAGAGGGGTTGCTGCTGCTGCTGCTGCTGCTGTCGCTGTTGCTGTTGCTTTTCGCATTTCTGCTTTTCTCTATGTCTTATAACATTATAATAAAATAACGTTTGAAAGATTAACAACGATAACAACAACAAAACTAATTAACGAATCACGAAAGTACAAATAATTGTATATTCTAACAAATTATAATTAACATTAATAATTGAAAAAGATAATATTCAAATGAAATTTCATTTAATTTCATTTCGTTTAGACGCACATTTGATTGATATCGAAAAATGATTTGAAATTATAATACTAATAGTAATAATAATAATAATAATAATAAAAGTAAAACAGGAAGAAGTCAAATCAGAGATGAAATAAGCACAATTGTAATCGTAAAGGAGATACAATCTGCCGGTTGTTACTACGATATCGTATGCGGTACCACCGACCTACTTACACAATGGAGACAGGCTAACAGACGTTGGAATTCGTTATTAAGAAAACTTTCTAGTTTCCAACGTCGAGTATGAATTTTGCGATTCGCTAGAAGAACGCGTAGTACACACCGGCTGACAGAACGATTTGTTTTCTACCTATTTGCCCTCTCTTAACCACCCCCCAATCCCCCTCCACCTAGTCCTTTCTTTCCCTTCCCCTTTTTCTTTTTTCTTTTTCTTTCTTTCTTTTTTTCTTTCTTTCTTTCTTTCTTTCTTTCTTTTTCAAACGTAGGTATATAGATATACTAAACTCCCTTTAACCCATCACCAGAACGAGGGAAAACGATCGATCACCCTTTTTTGCCGAATGAAAGAATTAATGGGAGTTAGTGTAAGCGCTAATGACGCGAACCCGTACGTAGGTACGTACTTTCTCGACGTCGATTCGTTTAAAACCGAACCTCGATTTTAAGGACGACGAATTCACGAACAATGTTTTAGAGAGAGTAATCTATGTATTATATTATATATTACCACATGGTTGGAAAGTTTCGATAGTTTTATCCTAAGCTTTTTGTTACTCCTCTCGATCATCGTTCGAACATCTTTGGAAAGGGGAAGGCAGAGGGTGGGTGAGAAAGGGGGAGGGGAGATATTCCCGATTAAATTGAATTGTAAGTTATTAGTAACTAGAACGAATAGTTTTCATATTTTAATCTTTTCTCATTTATCCTATTACATTATTATATTTATTTTTCTCCTTAATATCGTTTAAACGTGAAATTCATGAATTCATTCGTGAGATAAGTATATCGATACTACTTGTTTGAGGTATGATTAAAAGAAAAAAATAATTAGAAGAGAAAATAGGATAGATAGAATTACATATTTTCATTAGGTAATATAACCACATGGTTGGAAAGTTTCGATAGTTTTATCCTAAGCTTTTTGTTACTCCTCTCGATCATCGTTCGAACATCTTTGGAAAGGGGAAGGCAGAGGGTGGGTGAGAAAGGGGGAGGGGAGATATTCTCGATCAAATTGAATTGTAAGTTATTAGTAACTAGAACGAATAGTTTTCATATTTTAATCTTTTCTCATTTATCCTAATACATTATATTTATTTTTCTCCTTAATATCGTTTAAACGTGAAATTCATGAATTCATTCGTGAGATAAGTATATCGATACTTCTTGTTTGAGGTATGATTAAAAGAAAAAATAATTAGAAGAGAAAATAGGATAGATAGAATTACATATTTTCATTAGATATTATAACCCACATGGTTGGAAAGTTTCGATAGTTTTATCCTAAGCTTTTTGTTACTCCTCTCGATCATCGTTCGAACATCTTTGGAAAGGGGTAGGCAGAGGGTGGGTGAGAAAGGGGAGGGGAGATATTCTCGATCAAATTGAATTGTAGTTATTAGTAACTAGAACGAATAGTTTTCATATTTTAATTTTTTCTCATTTATCCTATTACATTCTATTATTTATTTTATCGTTTAAAATATCGTGTGAAATTCATGAATGAATTCGTGAGATAAGTATATCGATACTACTTGTTTGAGGTATGATTAAAAAAAAAAATAATTAGAAGAGAAAATAGGATAGATTGAATTACATATTTTCATTAGGTAATATAAGAATTTACGATAGACTGTGTAGTTGTTAAAGTATGAAATTGATATTTGATCTGTTGAAGTAGATCAGATATAACGGTACTAATAAACAGAACATTGATTTTTCAAAGTACTAGAAATAATTACGTATATTATTGTAGTAATAAAAGCAGATACCTTATAGATAGATCAAATTGCAATCTCATTAAAAATTGCCGACAACCGAGAGAACGATGCAATGTTTAATTAGTAAAGAAAAAAAGGAAAAAAGAAAAAGGAAAAAATAAAATAAAATAAAATTTAATTTTTAAATGTATATCAAATTGCAACATTTGATTGTGCAGCTGATAGTAGTAGTAGTAGTAGTAGTAGTTGTTGGTGGAAGATTCGCGCGTTATACGAGAACGGTAATTGCAATATCTTCGAAGAGTTATAGGAATCCTCGTTATACGAGAATCGTCTACTGTATAATGTTCGTTGGGTAAACGAATCTATCAGCAGAATTATAATTAAAATTTATTTATTGTTACACTTAAAAAAAAAAAGAAAAAGAAAAAGAAAAAAAAAGAAAAAATGTTGTTAATATTCTATATATATATAATATTAACTTAATGTAATATAAAATAATATATAATATAAATTTATATTTGAATAACAACGAGAATAGAACGGTTCGTTAATTCGTTCTTTGTGTGTTTATGTGCGTGTATTTTATTTTAATTAATTACGTGATTATATTTAAAAAAAAATATGTCAAAGTTTGTAGGGTAATAAATATCAAACACGTGATCGGATACTTTTAAAATAAACCTATGAGAAAAATAGTTTGATATTTATAGAGAGAAGGTTAACGTTTGGATAAAGTTGTCTTTTTCCGCTACGTCAGATCTTATCGCAAAACTGTCATCTTTCGTTCACCCTAGGTGCTATCCCAAGAGCCGAAAGAACGATCGTTTCCGAAAGGATCGTTGAAGATCGTACGTTAGAGGAAGATAAATTTAATCCTCGATCGAGGTATACGATCCTGGATACATGTCCGAAATCGAAAGTCGATCCGGAATAAAGCATTTCTTCTTCTTCTTTATTTTCTTTTCTATTTTTTTTTTACGTCGACAAATTATTTCTCATATCACCGAACATTAAATCGTATAGTATAACCATAAAATAATTAAATCGTTTAATAAATAAATAGGTACGGATATATTACATTTTTCTTTTATTTTTTTATTAAATACATTTAATCGAGCATGATAATGAGGTGCAATCTGTTAATAATAATGATAATAATAATGATAATAATATATCATAAACGTAGATTACAAATAGAATAATACACGAAATACATTACATAGGATGTATCGATAAACGTAATAATAAAATGACAATAATTATTATCTATGAAGTTTATATTAATATGTTTATTTTTTTCTTTTAGAAACAATGGATCTCTTTTGATGGATAAATTTGCGTTGGGTTATACTTGGGAAAGGTGGTTCGTTGTTAGTAATAATCGATGCTTCGGCATATTTGTCTTTCGACTAATCGATCCTTCACTTAATCAACGTTACCGTGTATGACGTGTTCCGATCCTATCGCATGAATACTCATACGAGAATCATCAAATTTTCAAGGATTTTTTTTTCACGTTTCAATGGGAGAGAGAGAGAAAGAGAGAGGAGGGGGTTTAAATAAGAGTTAATCGTTCGACAAATCAATACGATTAATAAAATTTTCAATTGATTTACTAAACACGAGTTCAACGTTAATTTCTACAACAAGGAATAACATTTAATTGTTTATAATTAATCATCCTCTCTTTCTCTCTCTCTCTCTCTCTTTCTTTCTCTCTTTCTCTTGGTTGTCAATTAACGAACCCTCTTTTAGCAACGGCAAGAGAACAAACCACATGTAACCCTTTCACCCACGCGTCCAATTCGCAGAAAGCTTAAGGACACCGAACAACGGGGTAACACAAACAAGAACAATGTTTTGTTGTCGAGAAGAACTCAAGTTATTTCGTTTAGGGTCAGCACCACTGGTCCGATCGATCATTGCGTTAATTACTTCACGAGCTTTTGATATAGAACACGCGAGTTGAATTTTTGATCATACTGTACAATTTATCGTACGCATTTACGGTTAACAACATAATTGATCGATACTTTTTCGAACGATTACGTTAAATCTTCTATGTTGTTGTTTTTTATTTACTGTTTTTTTGTGTTTTTATTTTTTTTTATTTTTCTCCATTCGTATTAATCTTGCGAACTTTAATTCTAGAATTAGTTCGATGAACTAAAAAAAACACGAAATGTTGTCTTAATATTTATTATCGATTTAGAGAGGAGTATAGTTGTTTTTATTACGAGACAGGATAATATTTCGTTTAAACGATACCCATTTAATACGTTTTCGCGTTTAATTGCATATCGGTTTAAAGTTTAAAAGAAGGAGGAGTATGAAAGAAAAGAAAAAAAAAAAACGGAAAAAAAAGCAAAGAAACTGTTGACATCGCGACGGTGATAATTTTAGATTTCAATGAAAGTTTTGCCTTTAGATTGCTCGAGAGAATAGACTCGTTAGTTGAACTCGGACGATTACAGGCTTATGAATTAAATTCGAGCATGTATGTGTATGTGTGTGTGTACGTATACGTGTGTCCACTTTTTTTCCCTTCTTTTTATCTTCTTCCTTCGACGATCTACCCGAAATATCAGAAGTTTAAATTCGTGGTAATGCTGTCAATGCAATCGTTTCCCTTTAATCAAACCTTTTATAGAATCGAAAAAGAAAATCATTTTTTTCTTCCTTTTTTTCTTTTTCCTTTCTTTCACCGTGCTAAAACGAAAAATCGTGAAATCGAGATGTTAAAAATGGAAAAAAAAAAAAAAAGGAATGCATAAATCATTTTACGAAGAACTTTTTATACACACGTGGTGTGGAAATTTTACGATAATAGAACTTTTCCTAGTGGTGGCGTTACGTTTATACAAAATGAACGAATTTATTTAAAAATAGGTCTGAAGATGATTACAAATTTTCCTATAAATTCTTCTTCTTCTTCTTCTTCTTCGATAATTTTACAAAAACTCATTTAACATTGTAACGAAAGATTCGCATAAAATTCTTATTTACCGTTTCTAATTGCTTAATGTTTTTATCCGACTCCCTCATATTTTTGCTAATTTTCTCAAAATATACCATAATATACCCTATACCTATTTTTTATTTTTCTAGTTGGTAATTTATACACAGGAATCGTATTCGTTGATACAACGTAGGACGAAAATACGTAGAAACCGATACAAATGTATGCGATCAAAGCCGTTGCTGAAATCTCGATTGCAATTTTTCTGCGTTCCCGCGAAAATTTAGTTTCGTTTTTTCCACGAACAAACATAGAAGAGCAGAAGCAAAAGGACGAGGACGAGGACGAGGACGTAGAGGGGGGGGAGGGGGAAAGGCTTGTGATCGCATATATTTTCGTTTCGCAGTGGTTGCTGTATATGAAACGCGTAGGAGGATATATTCGAAACGTGGTGGGATAAAAAAGCGAGTAAAGGGTGGGGTAAAAAAGGGATGGTAAAAGGGATAGTAGGACGAGGTGGAATGGGGGGGGGAGTTGAACACGAGAACAGGAGAGAGAGAGAGATAGAGAGAGAGGGATATAGATATAGGAAAAAAGGGGGGGGAGGGAAAAAAAAATTGGTCCGAGTCTGTTTCGCGCGCCGTACAATTTTCCGGTTCGATGTGAGGTCGAACGTGATGTTTCGCCCGAGGTTTCGCACGTTTTCTCTCCCTGCAACGTTTCCCTGCCTTTCCTATCGTTACACCAGCAACACTCTCTCACTCTCACACACACTCACACATACCCACACAAACACTCTATTTCTCGTTTCATCTTTCACTCGTTTTCCTCTTGTACAGTTTCAACCCATCCTTACCAAGTTGCAGTAGCACATCCTCTTCGTTTTCTCCACGTTTCTTCTTGTTTCCTTTCCTCATTCCTCTTGTCATCCTCCTCCTCCTCTTCCTCCCCCCTCCCACCCAATTCTCTTCTCCCTTCCTTCATCTCCAGTATATTCACCCAGTTGGTGGGTAGCTACGGACCTCATATAGTACTCCCTCCTCTCCTCCTCCCCCCCTCCTCCTCCTCCTCTTCATCGTGCAACACATATCGGTCGAAGCGACGATTGCAGGAGTGACTGATTTGGGTTACATCAGTGTTGCAATTCCAGAATATCTCGTAGTCGTGGTGGTTGTTACTCGTCGTGATAGTAGTAGTAATAGTAGTAGTAGTAGTAGTCTCTCGTTCTCGGTAACAGCGACAGCTATATTAGAATGCGGATAACGATGAAAGAACGCCAGAGCCAAAACTCGGTCCGGTGATTGAGTCTGTCCCAATTACAAGATTAACGCCTACGTCGGAATAAAACTTCTATCCTATCTCTCTCTTTCTCTCTCTCTCTCTCTCTTTCACTCGATTTTGTTCTCTTTCTCTTTCTCTTTCTCTTTCTCTTTCTCTCGTTACTAGTTCGCCGCGTTTCCGATAGCGCCCTTCCTTTGATATCGTGTAACGACCGCAATTCTACCACCGTTGAAATCCCATCGGCGTGACTACGATTGGTTATGAGGATTATTCGCCTAACCGTAGAAGAAATGCGATTGACGTGTATTTTTTGTCATCCTTCTTCTTTTTTCTTCTTCTTCTTTTTCTTTTTCTTTTTTCTTTTTCCTTTTTGTTCTTTCGATTTTTCGCGTTATATTTGGCAAATTTTTCTTTTTCTTTTTTTTTTTTTTTCTTTTTTTTCATTCAATTTCTACCTCTCAAGGAAGATATTATTTATTTATTTAAAGAACGTATCTCTGTACCTTTCGATAAAGTATATTACTTTATTAGTTCTCGTAACATATATTTTGTTGGAACGTATATTTTGGGGGTTAGGAAGAAATTGGGTTGAACTCGTTGGAAAGGTTTTCGACAAATTTATTATTATTATTATTATTTCGAGGTTTTTCCCCCGATACCTTGCGTCGATTTAATGGATCAGCAAATAAATATTCTCTCTCTCTCTCTCTCTATATATATATCTGTATATACTTTTAATTGAATAATTTTTAATTATTATTATTACAT
Source organism: Polistes fuscatus (assembly GCF_010416935.1). Lineage (NCBI taxonomy): Eukaryota > Metazoa > Arthropoda > Insecta > Hymenoptera > Vespidae > Polistes > Polistes fuscatus. The sequence goes on along the minus strand of NW_025113042.1, from coordinate 3,131,804 downwards.
TTGAAATTGATTATTATTAATTGTTATTTTAAAGTAAATGATTATTTTAATCGTTATATTTGTAATAAACTGTACGCGGATCGGGTTGAATAATTTTGATCTTAATTTAAAAACATATAACGTATAACCTAACGTAACAAACATTTCTTTCGATTAAATTGATTTTTATTTGAAGAATAAAAAAGGAAGAAAAACAAAAACAAAGATTTTGATAATATCACCCACGTATATTCGGTTGATATTACTTTTCTATATAAATCGTTCTAACATCCGATCGCTCTCGAAAGATTCTTTTCCAATTTCATGGAGGAGAGGGAAAAAAAAAAGTTGATTAAATATTAATGACATTTATCGGCAGGAAGTTTCCAATACAATCCGATACTATTTTATACTACTTTAATGAGATAGATCTATCCTGTATGAAAAATTGATGTATCTCGTAATACACAGTATAAACACATATACACTCGCAAACACACATATGAATTGTCGAGTTAACGCGAAGGGAAACACACTAAACGGAAAATATCGGAAATTGTATTACATCGGAGAATAAAAGATAGAGATGGAAAAAGAAAAAAATCTGTAAGAGAGAGAGAGAGAGAGAGAGAGTTCCAGTTTATTCAGTTTGGCATCGAATGTTGGATAGGAAGTTGTATAGGACATTGTGGGGATAGGTGTAAGACAGATTTAACCTAAAAAAATTTGAACGTTCGATCGAAGCAGGAGCTCTTCGCACGATCCGGCTTTTAACTCGGCGACAAGGGAATCGATGTTCGCTCGAATTACCCTGCATCGAGGAGAGACTCTTCTACGAGAAGATTCCTCTTGGTATTCCCTAAGCCATCTAAAGCCTCTACGATTAGATCAACCTATCGATTATTCCTTTTTTTTCTGTCGGGGGAAGGGGGCGGGCGGATGAGGAGTTGGGGGAGATTTTCGTTTTTTTTTCTGTTCTTTCTTTCAACCGATGACGGGATACTATCAACCAGTGTTGTTCTCTCTATAATCTGATTAAATCGAATCGCGAAATGTTATGTTCGTTGGAATGTATTTTTCTTGTAACGATCGAGAATTGAACGATTTTCGTGATTAGATTTTTGTTTTGTTTTAATAACGATTTAAGTGGAATGACTTAAAATGTATTCATACAGAGAGAAAGAGAGAGAGAGAGAGAGAGAAAGATAGACGATCCATTTAAAAGTTTCAATCTTTTATTATATTAATCTCGCTTCTTTGTCTTTGATTATTAGACGCTTTGTTTTATCGCAGCTTAGGTTAAAACTTCAAATGGGTTTCTAAGTAATTCAAAGTTTTGCAACTTTTATCAGATTAATGTCACTACTTTTTTTTAATTTTCTTGATTAAAGTTTACGGGCATACGTTAACACCATACGCGGGCGCGGTACCTCGGTATCCAAAATTCGCAATCTACCATAGAAATTTTATTGCGATTTATATGCAACGAGAGGATCGACGGATATTGTTTTAATAGATTGCACAATTATTTTCTTATAATCAAAATTATATCTCCCGTTTATGTCTCGTGATTTTGTTTAACACCTTGATACGTAGAACGCGTAAAAATTTCCAGTTAAATATAATTTATCCTGTAAATCGATTAATATTTTTTGTTTTCCTCATAGATATGACAATTCGTTAAATGGAAATAAATCAATTAGATGATACGAATCAACAAATTAAATAAGGATAATCGAAGGAACGTCATCATCACCCCGATTATATTCGATTTGTTTTCAAACAGAAAATAGTATTAAAGTTAAAAAAAAAAACATAAAAGAAAAAGAAGAGGAATAATCTGACGGTGGCGTTTAAATTCTCGTTCGACTACGATCATTGAAATTAATTTTCTACGTCGTCCTTCTCTCTCTCTCTCTTTCTCAATTCTCTCGAAAGAGAATTGGTAACCTCGATCGTTTATTTGCCACGGAAGATATAACGGGCCCTTTTCTTCGATTTTACGAAGAGAAAAGATGATAAGGGTGGAAAATGTGGGGATTTTCGTACCGTGGCGGACAATTCCAACCGAGAGAGAGAAGAGAAAGAGAGAGAGAGAGAGATAGAAGACACGTATAATGGTAGTAGTAGTGGTAATAGTTGCATGTAGAATAGAAAAGGATAGGTGAAGTTGAAATACGAGCCAGGTGGTCGAGCTTATCAGATGGTCTCGTGCTCCTTTAAGTTCCCGCCACGTCTAGAAATGCGCCCTTTGCCTAATTCCTTCCTCGGGGATTCCGCGATACGATTCTGACGACGAACGGCAACGTTAAAGGAAGAAGAAGAAGAAGAAAAGAAGAAAAAGTAAAAGTAAAAGTAAAAAAATAAGAAGAAGAAGAAGAAGAGGAAGACTTTGCAACGGTGTCGACGAGTTAATGGAAAGAAGCGTTAAACGTTTCTCCGCACGGTACCTTTTCCTTCGGCTTTTCTCGCTAAACTCACTGCCTTATCTTATCTCTCGACCGGTCTTTCCAACTTTTTCCTTCTTTCTTTCTTTCTTTCGTATTCGTGTTCGTATTCGTGTTCGTATTCGTTCGCATTCGTTCTGCTTTCTCTCGTAGGTTTCTTCACGCTTACCTCGATGCGGTTGAATCCGAAAGATGATGCCTAAAGCATCTTATATTTTATTCCTTTTTCTTTTCTTTCTTTTTTTGCTCCTCTTAAATTTACCAAACTAAGCAGAGTTTACCTCTCTTTCGATTTTTTTCTTTCTTCTCTTTCTTTACGGAACGAAATGTAACCAGGAGATGCCTGCCGGAGAGTTAAAGATACATCTAATTAACGAATTATACGATTTTTTTTTACTCGTATCGCGTGTTGACTTTTGTCTGATTTTTTTCATATTATCTATCAATTGTACAATAGACTATACGATTATTTAAATACGTAGATTGTAGATTTAAATACGTTTACATTAGACTTCTTTTTATCTTCGTGTAACATGGAATTTGTATAATTTAATAATTATTATAATATATATATATATATACTTGGAAAATCGTATTATCTTTGATTCAAAAGAAAATGATCAAGCTTTGGATTTAATTTGGTATAATATACTCTCGTTCAAAACTGACCATTTTTCGATATAAATATTATATAATCGAACGTACGTACGAACGAACGAACGAACGAACTCCAATAGACGGGAGAGACCGTTTTGAATCCCATGAGAACCAGAAAACGACGAAGAGAGTGTGAGAGAGATAGAGAGAGAGAGAGAGAGATCAGGAGGAGGACGGATTACGTCGAGCTCGATAAAATTACGTGGAACGGTATGAGGTATATTGCATTTAGCGCTTGAGAAAGATAACGCGCTGTTATTACGTTGGGAAGCGTAGCATATTCGATGAGACACGTAATTTATAGACGAGCAGAATAGCTTTAGAGAGAAGAGAGAGAGAGAGAGAGAGAGATAAAGATGATAAGAGATAAACGATATTTTTAGCTCGTCAATGACTGAACGAATATGAATCTACCAAATTACAGGCTCCTAAATTGCAATAAAAGCACACATAAAGTAACTTTATCTAATATATATAGGAATAGCATTTTATTTTATTTCAAACAATTCGATATCTTTGTAAATAATACAGTATAAATATATATTATATAATAGAGATTTGTGTAGATTAATGATAATATATACATTTTTGATTTAATTTATATTGCAAATAATATATTTATTAAATTATCAATAATAATATTTATTTCATTCAATGGGAATATTTCTCTATGAAATAAATATTAAGCCATTTAATATAAATAATTACAATTTTACCAAGCAGCCTAAACAATTCATATACGAATAAAAGAAAAAAGAAAAAGTACTAAACAATATATCATATTTTAATCAAAATTTTTCTTTAAAACAAAAAGAAAGAAAAATAAGAAGATATTACAGCTCTCGACAAAAGATTGAACAAAATCAAGCATTCAATATTAAAAAACCAGAATAACTATATACATGTTCTTTCAATAAGAGAAAGGAAAAGGACTATGAAATAATCATCTCGCCATTCCACTGACAACTTTATTCTCTCTCCCTCCCTCTCCTCTCTCTCTCTCTCTCTCTCCAAAGTATATTACAAAGAAATAAAATAAAAGGAGAAGGAAACAGGGAGATAATATCTTTCTCTTCTCTCTATGGATCGTTGCCAGTATCGTGACAGAGGTCAGAGCTCAGCTAATTTGTTCTTATGGGATTTCCTGATACATCGGGGAGCATATCGCGTGGACCGGTTAATGGAGGGGAAAGTTATCCGTTGGGACAATGGGACTTCTCGTTAGGTCGTTCCTTTAACCGTTTCGCTAAACTCCGTTGACGTCTTGAGCTTAAAGTCCCATTGGATGAGCTGTCACTTCTCTCTCTCTCTCTCTCTCTCTCATTCACTTTCTCTCATTCTCCTTATCCATCTATCCCTCTCTCTCTCTCTTTCTTTCTCTGTGACGTTCCCTATATATATAGACACATACACACAGATACACCTCCTCCTCGTTCCGTTCCATTTCCCATAGAGTTTTCCTTTTAAACATTTCTCCCGTTTCCAGTAGCAGTAGTAGTAGTAGTAGTAGTTCATCATACATTCCATTCGGTTAATTGAGAAATCCCTCGGAGTGTAAGGTTACGCCGTTGGAGAAATTTTCGACATGGTCTAACCTTCTTGTCTTGGTTTTCACTTCCACTTCACCATCTACCTCTTATTTCCTTTCTCTTACTCTCTCTCTCTCTCTCACATTCTTGCTTACATCGTCAGATATTACTCAGTCAGTGAACGGATGGTACTAATCGTACGACGAACACACACCCCCGGACTTTAATTAGTCTTCCAATGTTGGTGATCGAGCGTAAACCGCGTTTGTTTCCTACACCCCCTTATTTGTATATATTTACTTACATATGTATTTATATATGTATATATATAATGTATGTATCCATGTATGTATGTATTTATATTGGGTTCGACAGTCTCCTCTTCCTACGTGTGTCCCAAGGAGTCGATTGCTTTTAATTAATTTCACGATAGCCACTTGTACCAACAGCTTTCTAGAAGGTTAGGACGAAGTAGTATATCGAAACGCCGGTATTCGACGAATTTAGTGATCTCAGGAGTATATCGAGGTAGATTAAGTATATCCCGTTTGGATCGTTATATTCCAGAGCGAATACAGTAACGATTAATCCGATCGTAAAGAGTCTGTCCTTTCTCGTAGCTTTAATGTTCCCCCCGAAATACGTCCGTTTCGCGTTTATGACACTACGAGTACGATGGAATTTCATTTCGTGGTTGGAAAATTACGACGAAGGATAACCCCATATAGTATATATATATAAATAAGTTTTGAGAGCATGTATATCAAACTCAACATTTTTCAACCCTATTCATGGTGGTTAGCTCAAAACTTTTCAACCACACTCTTACTGCAACGTGTGCGTGTTTATTATTGTATAAAGTTGAAAGAAAAAGTGATGATTATATCATATTGTAAGTGTAATATTTTTATAAATTATATATATATTTTTTATATTATATTGAAAGAATGTATATATTTACATATTTAGAAAGAAAGTGAAAGAGATGGATGGTAGAAAGTAAAAAAGAGAGAAACGGTTGGAAATATTAAAAAAAAAATAAAAAAAAAATAACGAAAAAACATTTGAGACTTGGAAAGAAAATGTCATTTGTTTCGTTGAAAATGAGTTTGCGAAAATGTATTCCTTCCCCTTGGTATGCTCCCTATTTCTATTTTTTTGTTTTTTATTTCTATCTATCCGTTCGTATCCACTCGCGTCCGAGATTTTGTTTTCTTTTCTTATATCTCTTTTTCTTAATTTCTTTTCAACTTGGTCGTTGTCGTCGTCTAGAAAACCCACCAGCCCTCATCTTCCTCCTGGTCTTTCCGCGGTAAGAATGTAATTTGTTTAAAAAGTCGAATGTTCTCTGATTTACACGCTCGTTTCTTGTATTCCGTAGGGGAATGGGAAATGTGGGGTGATGGGAGGGAAGGGGAAAGGTACTCCCAGGAGGTCTGATGTTAGACGAAATGCGAGGTGGAAGATTTGCGAGGAGAGAAAGTTTTACGAAGGAGAAAAGATTAAGGGATGGCCCGGCCCGGCCCGGCCCGAGTCCGGGTCCAGGTCCAGGTCCGGGCATCCACTCTTCCATATCTTTGAGTTCATTCCTCGTTTCGAGTCTTTACGGCATCTTAAAAAGATACTTTTGAAAATAGCTCGATCCAGACAGATGCACGCTTGCGTTAAAAGAAAGAGAGAGAGAGAGAGAGAGAAGATAAACAGAAGGGTAGGAATGAGTGCTCGACTGTGAAAACTTCCTGATCAAACTTTTATGGAGAAGAAGTCTCTGGAATACACGAGGATTGGAGGAATCCAAAATTAATTACCTTCGTTGGACCTTATTTTGACGTAATTAAATTTCACGGAAACGAGGAAGACTGTGATAAAAAAAAAAAAAAAAGGAAAAGAAAAAGAAAAAACAAGAGGACAAAAAAGAAGAAATAAAATAAAAACGAACGAACGAACGAACGAACGAAGGAAGAAAAAAACGAAAGTGGAGGAGAAGTTGGTAGAAGATGCAATGGTTAAATCTGCCGTTTCTTTGATTTCGATGAAAACTCGGTGAACTTGAAATGTCGGCTAATTAGATAGCCCGTCTACCTTCAACCAAACCTCTTTTAATTCTCAAGGCAACCTTAAGTCCCTTCTACTCACCCCCTCCTCCCACTAACCCTACTTCTTCTATCTCTATATTTACATAGGGTAGACTACTAGAGTTCATGGATGTCTTGATAATTAATATTCCTTTTAGCTCTCGTAATATTTGATCATTCATATATACTTTTTTTTCTCTCTCTCTCTCTCTCTCATTGAAAACTCTGCTTAAAGTTTTCCCACTTCTTTATCGATGATGTTATTTTATTAACGTAGTTAATCAAACATAGAAATTAATCCACGATGTTTTTTAATCTTCGTACAAAGTTATAATATATAACTTCGTATACGTTTTATATTCGAGAGATAATAATAAATATTAATACTAAGTTTATTCGAGGAAAACTTTTCCATGCGGATTTAATATTTTCAATTGTGCCAATAGATTTTTCTCAAAATTATATAAATAATACGTTTACCAAATAATCGAATAATCGTACGATTAAATTGACCCGTAAAGTAATAAAACGATTTCGTACAAAAAAAAAAAAAAATAAAAAGAAAAATTCCTCTATGCAAATTTACAAATAATAAACAAATACGGATAAAATTGCATAAACTATTCCACGAGATATATTCCCCCCTCCTCCTCCCCTCTATTAACAATACAAACAAAATCAGTAAATATTAACATTGCATTTATTATTTCTATTGTATTATATTTCGCCTGTTAAAACGATTGTATCATTTCGCATGTACGATAAATATATTATACCGAAACTATGTTCAATGATTCGCAAACGATATTATCGTTAGATAGCACAGTGCATGGCAATTTTGTATTCTATTTTATCGTAAACGCCTTGAAAGAGAGAGAGAGAGAGAGTGAGAGAGATCAGAGGAAAGGGAAACATTTAAAGATGTGTTGGTAAAGTTAAAGTGTATGGGAATATACGTGAAAGTGTACACACGTACATGTAAAAACCTTTAACGTTTAGATCGTGAACGCATGCCGCGTCGAGGAAAATACATACACACACATTCACAAACACACACAAATCTGCTGCAATTTCTCTAACGTAATTTCGAGCAACATGCGCGTGGCACATCTCGTTACAACGTTGGCCGATCGATTCGCTATAGCGTTACAAGAAGCCATCTCGATTGGCTTTTCCTCTCTCCCTCTCTCTCTCTTTCTCTCCGTTTCTCTCTTTCTCTATCTCTGTCGCTCTCGCATTCTCAATTCTCTCGCTTATTCACGATTTTCAAACGATCTATATATGAGTCATATAGTATGTCACCTGATTTCCATATTCACACGCAAAAACCCGAAGGAATTGGTAATTAGGGTCGGTACGAGCCTGGAAACGAACGTTCTTCCTTTTTACGTTATTCCTCTTTCTACTTTTCAATCTATTGATCTCTCTCTCTCTCTCTCTCTCCTGTTTTTCTTCTTTTTTTCTTGCTCGTTTTGAACCCCCCCCCACCCCTTCCCCCCGTGTTTCATTTGGTGCTCTAATTTTTCTCTTATCAAAGGTTCGATCGTGACGCGGCAACGCAACGCATTGAAAAATCATTTTTCATTTTTTTTTTTTAACAGGAAATTTTGCGACAAATTAATTTCGTACCTTTTTTTTTTTCATTTTATTTCTCATAGAATTTTCTTTTATTATCTTTTTTTTTCTTTTTTCACGCTTTCGTTTATCCTTTTCCCTATCGTTCGATTCTCATTCTTCTTCTTCTTCTTCTTCATTCTTCTTCTTTTTTAATCTCGATTTCTCTTCACCACTTTCATTTCATATTCTTTCTTCTTTTTAATGGGGAAAAATGTTACGACAGACGTATTTTAACTCTACTACCTACACGCTTTTGCTTTTTATTCGATGCTCGTCTCGTTGAAATTTTATATGCGCACACGGGGACGCCCGCCCACTTTTCCTCTCAACAAATGCGTAATATACACGTACACGTGTGTCTATTCGTGACCAACCACTTTTCTCTATATGTGTATCCGTACGTGAGTTGTCCTATCCGTGTATAAACGTGTGTGTATGCATGGAAAAGGATAAAATAAAAAAGAAGGTGATAACCAAGAAGAAGAAAAAGAAGAGAAAAAAAAGGAAGGTATTTTACCGTGATCGCTAGGAATCGTGTTAGGTACTTATCCAATGTTTTCTCTAAGGGCGCTTATTTTCTAACGTTATACAAGACGTTTTTGAGATACACGTTATTTTCCCCCCATTATCGTGCCCTTCTATACGAAAACCTTTATCGGGTTTTCATTCGAACGATATTCGATATTATGTTTCCCTCTACGAGTTTATGGTCAACGACGTTCGATTAAATTTATTCAAAGGTCAGGATAGATTCTTTTTCGTTTTTACATTTCTTTTTTTCTTTTTTTTTTCATTTTTTTTTATTTTATATTTCTTCGTTCAACGAACGACTATCTTTCGTTAAAAATATACAAACAAATTTTCGTTCGTCGAGGTTTTCTTTTTTTTTTCCTGAATAATAACCGACAAATAAGGTAAAAGCCCCCTCGGTTGGCCAGTTAAGCCGTTTTCTTTTTTAGAAAAATTATATTCATTCAATAAAATAACTTACATCTAAACTAATGGTTTAACCTGTAAGCTTGAGCTTTCAGCTTTGAATAAAAATAAAGAAAAGACAAATTATTCATAAATATTTTAATAATAAATTAAAAAAAACATAGATTTGCAATGTCCCTATTTTAGCCAACTTTCTCCCTCTTTTGGCCACGCATGTCCCCTCATTTGGCCATGTTTCCTATTTAAAATAAATAATTAATTAATAACTAATTTATTAAATAAATCAAAATTGAATAATTCAAAACTCGTGTACAAAGAAATTAATTACTCATTAGTATTAAAAAAACTAGTTGAATACTTTATGTACAAATATATATAACCTCAAAGCGAATAGCCATAAGTTGGCTAATGATAAAAACAGAGGCAATAATACTGTCTCCATGCTTGGCCACCATATTTTTAATGGAGAATAATTAAAAATCACTTAATTTTCAATTTCTATAATAATTTTAAGCTATGTTAATTGCAGAAAAAAAAATATTTTGGTTGCTATTGTCAAAAATGAAATATATAGGTTAATAAAAATCACAGTATCCTTACCTTACTTAACAAGAAACCATCCAAAAACAGAAGTCTTGCACAACTTTATTTTTTTTCGTTTTTAAATATATTTTTAAAATAATCCGAATTACTTTCAATGATATTTTAAAATTAGAATTTTTTTTTTTAAAAACTGTCACCATGTGCACATCAGCATATAATTTATAATCACTGTTGTGGCATAAAGTGGCCAATAGAGGGGGCCTGGCCAACCGAGGGGGCTTTTACCTTAATTTGTCTTCTTCGAAGTTGAATACAAAATATTCGTACTTATATTAAAATAAATGTTGTTAATATTATTTCTCGTATCGAGAACTATCGATGATTAATGAAATATTTAACGAACGTTACACGTTGATACGATGATACGAAAGAACATAAAATGTAATTGTTCATGTTGACTTTTCGTGAACGAACAGGAACAACAACGTTGGTAACAAATAACAGCAACACGAGTAGGTGTCGTATTTTAAATAGTGTCAAGAACTTTCTTCTTGTGTATTACAGTTACGCCAAAGGCAAACTAAGCTTCAGATTTCTCGAGCGGAGTTACATTAGCATGTCCCTTCTGTATGGCAAAGTTACAACCGTGATATTTTAGGGAACGTGAATTCGTATTACGTGAAAGTGTCGGCTGGGTGCAATTCTACGGAACAGTTAAGAAATAAACATGAGTGAGTGGTGGTGGTGATGGTGGTTGTGGTGGAGTGTTAGGGAAAAAAAAGGGAAAGAATAAGGAAGGAAGTTTTACGATAAAATCAAAGAAGGAAGGGAGGGAGGAAGGAAGGAAGGAAGGAAGGAAAGAACAGAAAGAAAAAGGAAATTAAAATAATAGAGGGGTGAAAATTGGACATGAACGAGTTCGATCGATTTTTCCGATAATTACTTCTTCATCTTCATCTTCTTCTTCTTCTTCTTTTTATTATTATTATTATTATTATTATTTTTGTTCTTCAATTCTCTCAACAGGCATCTCCTCTATTTTCTGTCATTTGCAGAATTCAAGATAATTTTCGTGTCTACGACTATCTCTCTCTCTCTCTCTTTAACTGTATTCGAATGCGTGTAGACCTAATATTAACGCGATAATCCATTAATTTTCGTCGATATCTCTCTCTCAACACGGATAGATCGTGTCTCCCAAGTTGAACGTTCGCACGAGAGACAATTAAACCCGTCTAAGAGACACATCACGACAGTAATTCCATGACAGTGATTTGACGACGGTGACTAAGGGTTGAATCAAGCGACCCCTAGTTGTCTTCGTCGTAGTTGTAGTCGTTTGAACCTAGAAGGTAGAGTGGATCCTTCATGAGAAGATCAACGTATACTCATGTACCGATGATATTCACACTTATACATATATGCGGACACACACAAATTCATACGCAAAACTAATGTATTTATACGTGTACGTTTCTCCAATCCTCTGTTATTCGATCTATCGTATATATATATATTTCTAATAATTTTATTATAAATAATTATCAAGAATTTTTGTACAATTTGGATAAGTGAAAACACAATTAAACAAATTAAATCTAATGGAAATAATATCTTATGTTAAAATTGTAGATTGTGTAGTCTGATTAGAATTGTTGTTGTTTTATCTTTATTTTTTTTTTTCTAAAATATATTAATCTGATCTGAGAGATGATACTTGCGTTAGTTTGAAAACTGACGTATCGTAGAATAATTTCCAAGTAAAATGTGTGATCTTCGTGAACATGATTGCAGTATTAATGCTATTGTCTAAACAAAACCAATTAGAGTATTTTCAATCGGTAAACTCGGGGATGTCAAAGAAGCAGCTCGGTCTTGTCGATAAATCGTTGGAAAAGTTTTCAATCGGTTGGAAAAAATTGCGTACAGAATATGAAAAAGAAAAGAAAAAGAAAAAAGAAAAAAAGAAAAATAACTCCTTTCATTTTAACATTAAAATACGAAGAAACTTTTATCCCTCCCAATTCGATATTAGTTCCCATTTGATTGGTACGAACGATTTTTTCTATTTTTTTTTTTAAATAAACATTGGTGCTTTGTGTTTTGCCGTTAAAGAATAATAGAAAAAAAATTTATTTGCCACCCGCAACGTGGTTGTTTCTCAATACTCTCCCGCCAACTCTGACTATTAGATTTTCATTCGTATCATGAATATTAAGAGGTAGGAAAAAGTCAAGAAAATTACGAAACCGTATGCGTTCTATACACACGTATCCATGTGATAGATATGCAAAACTAATGTATGTATATATAACATACACACTCACGCACACGTATACATAACAAATAAAGCCATATACAGTATATAGAAATAAAGTAGAAAAACCTTGAGAGAGAAGATAGAGCAATGGTAATGCAATCAACGCACACACACACACACATATATACACACATACGTACACGGCCGAAACAAATCGGCCACTTATCGTGGGCTCGTGTTTCGAGTACTCTTCACCTGCCGTATGAACACCTCCACTCTCGAGTTGCTTTATTTTTTTTTTCCTTTTCTTTTTCCTTTTTTCTTCTTTTTTTTTGTCTTTCTCGATTAATGACTCGCGACTACGTTTATCCACTCGAGAGCTGGCTCATCCGTAGACGCGATTCTCTCCCTCTCTCTCTCTCTCTCTTGTCTCCCCCTTTTTTCCACCCATCCACCTACTTATCTTTCCCACGGCCCCTCCCCCTTCCATCCTCCTTCCTCCCTTCCTTCTCTTTAGCTTTTCTCTCATTTCCTTGCCGAGATGCATTGTAAAATCTTGGTAAGAAGCGAGCGATGTCAGCTCGGAGCTCTTGGCTATTTTTCTTTCTTTCTTTCCTTCTTTCCTCCTTTCTTCCCTTTTTTTCCCTTTTTCTCCCCCAACCCCCACTCGCTTCCTCTTCCTCCTCCTCCTAGTCTATTTCCATCTCCTTCTTTTTCCTCCTCCTACTACTACCCTCGAACATCTTTCTCTTCGATTGTTTTTCTCTTACAAACGCTCCACCACCCACCCACCCATCCCAATCTCCCTTTTTTCCCTCTTTACCCTACCACATTTCTTTATTCGCGACAGATGAGAGACATTGAAACGACGACGGCTTTTAGAAGAAACTTGCCGACCCGAAGAAACGTGTCCTTGGTGAGCTGACTGGCTGCCTGGCTGGCTGGTTATTTTCAAAGAATAGGGAAAACCTAACAGCTATTGCGATTAAAGAGGAGAGAAAGGATGAGAAAAAGAGAGAGAGAGAGAAAATAAAAATGTCGAACAGTATATTTTTTGTAATCCATATCAAAACTTTCAACGTGATTTTACTTTTATTTCAAATATTTTTTAATAACACACATACAGATATTAAGAACACATATCAGATAATATTTTCTGTTTGAATATAAGATTTCAAATAATAATAATGAATTGAGAATGTAATGTATTAGTGGGTTGTCAAGTAAATGATCCTTTCTTTTTAAAAGTAGGAATGAAAGTGAGAAAGATTGGGGAGGGGATGTTTCCTTCGGTAAACGAAACGAAACGAATACAAATCAACAATGAATGAAAAACATCGAGAAAATAAATATTGTTGTTTAAATTCTTAACTGATACTAAGAGATGTGCCAGCCTTTCGGGTTTCAACTAAGCGAGGGTGTTTATTTTAACAAAAACCCGAAAAATTGGCACATTTTACAAATTTATTTTAATAATTTCTTCTCTTCTTTATAATTTCTTTATATATATATATATTTATGTAGGTACTTATTTATACAAAGAGATAGATAAATATATAGATAAATAGATAAAAAGAAAGAGAGAGAAAGAGAGGTCCCCCAGGAACCTGTAGGCTTTTATTAAGGTAACCATACTCAGTTGCCAATCCAATACATAAATAATAAATTTTGTAATTTTTATAGTACATGATCGTGTGTTACGATTCTTATATAAAATCCTATTATTTTTACACATACATATTCACATTTCAAGCATCAAAACAAATCAATAAATTAAATCCCTTTCTATCCGTGCAATGTTTTTTTAAATTCTCTTTCAAATAAATATATACGCAGGAATAATTAAAAGAGAAGAATATTGTTGTCGAGAAAATAAATGAAACAAATTCAGAAATAACGAATTTCTGTTACAAATAAGAAAATAATAATAATAATAATAATAATAATAATAATACTAACGGGAATTGTGTTCTATTGTGCATTTTGGATCGCGTTAAATGTCCATAATTTGATTTCATTTTAATGATCATTAATCTTAACCAAGCACTCTCTCTCTCTCTCTCTCTAGAGGAAATATAATAAGTAAACGAGAATCTTCAAATGCTTTTCCTTCAGCATTCATTGAAAAGTTTTGGTACACAATGCCCGACTACTCCAATATTCTCATCCTTTCTTAGAAAATCTACTCCAACGATATAGTCTACGGTCGAGCTACTTTTCGAAATACATCTTGCATTTTAGTGGACGAAACGAATGAGTGGATGGATGAAGGGGGTTTGGGGATAGGGGTAGGGGTAGGGGGTTTAGGAGGGTAGGAAAGTTGCTTCTTGTTAGCGCATGCATTTCAAAGATTCTGCTCAAATATTTCGCTATCTTGTAAAGAATCCTAAAAAAGGGAAAGAGAATAAAATAGTCAAAGTTATGAATATATATATAAAGAAAATATATTCGTACATATTTGTAATTTTTATTTAATACTTCTTTCATGTTTAATTCGAAAAATCAAATTTTCATTGCAATCCTTATTTCTTCTCGTTAAGTAAAAGTTTAAAGTATCACAATTAAGTTTCCAATAAACTCATTATTAGAAACTTATTTGAAAGTGGTGGTAGTGGTGATGGTAGTTGGTAGAACGTAGTAGTAATCAACGATTCTTGTTTCTGGCAGGATTTCACTCGAACCTTGGTGAATCGAATTTCATTAAAGTTTCTAGTGTTCTTATTTCTTTCGATATAGCTAATTATTTTCTATTTCGTCGTCTTCGTGGTTGTTGTTGTTGTTGTTTGAAAGTACTCGTAACAGGCGCGCGGGTATTGTTATAGTTAAAATGAATAATTAAACTTAAATATGGAAATGATAATGTGTCGATAAGTAAGAAAAATATTAAAAGGATACTGTTTAATGAATATGATAAAGTGTTAGTTAAATAAGTTTAGCACAATATAACGTTTGTTTAATTTGTGTATTAAACGATAGCAATATCGAGTTATCAGAGGACTTTGCTTTCGAATTTTTCAATCTCATAAGTATTATTAAATTATATATTAAACTTAGCTGCTTCAAAGGAGAGATGGAGTGGTGGTGAAGGTTAGGTGATGGGGTATTGAGTTTCCTTAGAGAAGATCAAATTACATTTAATTTTAATTAAGTTTGATAATATACAATCAGGATTAAACGGTCTTCTTTATTCTTGAAAAAATATGGAAAAAGAAAAATAAGAAAAAGTAAAATATATCGAAAATAATTCAACTAAGGATAGAAAGATATACTCGTGATAATTAGAAATTTGTGCTTGTATAATATATACGTATATATATACATTTACATGTATAATATATATAAAGTTGTAGTAGTGTCAAAGGAGTAAAGGCATGAAAGGGATTATCATAGTTTGTTAGGGGACTTGGCTACAACCTAGATGAACCCAAAGGCGCACTGGTTGTTCCCAAAATTGTAAATCAACTCGCGTGGACTTACCAGATAGAAACTTGAACTTTCAGTCATGTTTAAGAAGAATTAAAATTATAGATACAAATCTTTCGGACGTGTAAACGCATGATCGATATAAATAACGAGTTGAATTTTTGATCGCTAGTATTATTAGAATTTAAATACGTTCAATTATCTTTCATTAAAATACAATTAAATAATATCTTTGTACGATAAGGATAAAATGATTGGACAATTTAAACGATGATAAGAAAGTTTCGTTGTAAAGATTTATCATTGTTTAATAACAGGGTGTATGTGGTATCTTTAACGAGGAATAAAATGATTTTGATATATATATATATATATATGTATATACATGTATCAACTGTACGACTAAATATCACGAAGTTACCTTTAACGTAGCTCATAGATCTAACGAGTTAATATACGATCGCGTAATTACACCTGGTCTACGTGGACATAAGCTAAAGTACGGGAGTAATTAATTAAAACGCTTTACGTATATATATATATATATATATATATCTATATGTATAGATATGTATATACAGAGATATTACATAGGATAAATGCATAGATATGATACTTGTTTGACTTCCAGCAAGTCTCGTTAGAAGAGAGTCCTCGTCAATGCACATTAAACTTATAGGAATATTCGTATTCTCATTGCCAATTTGTAACAATTAATATTTACTCGTGATGCAACAATATTTTTCAATTTTTATACAAGACGAATATATATATTTAAGTATTATTTTAATATTTACATTGATATCAATTTTATTATTTTTTAAAAATAATATTTATGATTTAAAACGTAAATCTAATTCGATATAGACGATAACAAAATATTTAATCCCGTAAGAATAGGTATGCTTAATCATTTGGAAAGGTTTATAAATTGTAAAGGAGGAAGGAAAGGTGTTCCCCAAAAGAAAAAGAAAAGAAAATTGATTCAAATCTTAAATGTAATTTTTGTTACCCCGATATATACATTCTTTTTCTTTTTTGGTGTGTCTTCTTATTCTTATTCATAGTTTAGTTAATAACTCGAGGAACGAACGAGCTTAACGACTACGAGGATCGAGCGCGCGTGTTCACGTTCGAAATCTCGAAAAGGGAAATTTCCGACGGGAGATTAAAGCAATTTCGGAAATAAGTTCCTTTATCACGCGAGACGTAATTCCTCTTTCTCCTCTCTCTCCCTCTCTCCCTCTCTCTCTCTATCTCTTTCTCTTTTACACTCACGTCGCAGGACTCACGTTCTTCCGCTTTCATTTTACACCGGGGAACGTGTCAAGCTTTACGTGCGTGCTTTACCACCTACATAAATACTTTGTCAATGTATGCGTGTTCTTCATACACATATACGAATGTTCTATAGCACGTGTTCGGCCAAGTAGGATTACGAAGTATGTGGACAGTTAATCACGATGAAAGGTGAAAGAGACTGAGAGAGACAGAAGAGAGAGAGAAGAGAGAGAAATTTGAAGTCACTTTCCTGTCAAGTCCAATTAATGACTCGTTCAGCTTCGCGTCTTTGTTTTCCTCTCATCTACTCGTTTTCCTTGTTCTCACTCGGCATCGATTTCGGAAGGCGTTTAAGCCAAGCGGATTGCAAGTAATCATCTTTCAAGAGTCTCAACAGACTATTTGATTATAGATTTCTATAGAGGAAATGAACGTTCAAAAGCATAGTCAAATTGAAAGAAAATACCCCTTACTCTGTATGTATATGTATATATATATATCATTATAATCATTTCGTTAGATTTATTTTCTTCGTATTTCTTTAATTCATTTTCAAAGTTGCTTGATATAAAATAAAAAAATCGTTCGAATAGCGACAGAGGAAATTTTATAGTAATTTCATTTTTAATAATTTTCTTTGCCTTTTGTTTTTTTCCTGCACGCAAAAAGAATATACAAGAAATTATTTTTATCCAGAGAAAATGAATAATTTATTTCATATCATTCAATTTTACGTGTATAAATTTCGTCTGTATTTATATGACATTAAAACGATATACAAAAGAATATAAATTAATCGTTTAAATGAATGCACACAAGGGGGCTCAAAAGAAAACAAAAAAAAAAAGGGAAAAAAGGAAAAAATAGGAAAGAAAATGTCAAGTTTCCGTTCTTGTCCTCTCGCTGAGGGTGATAACGCGTGTCACATAATTCCAACACACACAGACATACGTTCATCACTTTCTTTCTTTAATTTATTTTCTTTTTAGCAGAACCTTTCTCTCCTAGCAGTTTCATGTGCAAAGACCACGCTCTTTTTACGAAGTCAAAGTGAAAGAAAGAGAGAGAAAGAGAGAGACCTGAATAATATAAAACTCGGTTATTAACGAGTACTCTCGACGGACACTTAATACGAAAGCCATAACTGCTCTCGCTAAATTACAGTCGAGTAAAACGATGGAACACACATCGATGCAACGACGAGACGACGACACGCGTTGCATTCTCAACCCACTACGATCTCTTTATTTCTCTACGGTCCTCTTATCCTGTCTCTTTTTATTTTTTTAATTTTTTGTTTTGTTTTATTTATCTCTTTCTTCTTTTCTTATTATTATTATTATTATTCTCTATTACCATTTTCCATCCACTTTTTCTTTTATATATCCTTTATTATTGGCTCCTATCACAAAATCGTGTCGGACTTTTTGTCATCCTACCTCGACGACGCAACTCCTCGAAAGTGGATTAATTATCCGTTAACGAGCCGTTGAAAATTAATCATCGAGCTGGAATCTTCCTTTATTCGTAACAAAAAAAAAAAAGAAAAAAAGAGAACAAAGAAAATGTAAAACGATTTTATTAAGTTGCCACGAGTCCCATCATTTTCGCGAATCGTTACGTTGGATTATCCGAAGAGCGTTATATAAAAAAAAAAAACAAAAATGAAACAAAAAAAGAAAAAAAAAAAGAACACCGGTGGTAAACATTTTACGTTGCTTTTTATTTCCCTCTTTTTTTCGTATTTCAAATCACATTCTATATGGATGTTTTTCTTTTTAAATTAATCCTCTCTTTATTTTTACCACTAAAATTTTGTTTAATAGTGCATGTTTAAACGCGATAAACGTTCCCCCTTCCTCCCCCGTTTCCTATTCGTTCTCAATTTCCATCTCTCTTTATATTTCTTTTATTTTTCCTCTCTCTCTCATCTCTCTCATCTCTCTCATCTCTATATTAAGGTTTCCTCTCGAAGAATAAAATCGAATAAGAGGAACAAATTGGTACGACCTACTTATATTCGTATTACGAATATAAAACTTGACGCTCTTCCGATTGCACGCTTCGAATCCTACCAGCAAAGAGCGTGAGTGAGAGAGAGAGAGAAAGAGAGAGATAGAAAGAGAGAGATAGAAAGATCCATTAACCTAATCAAGATAATCGTTTAATTCGTACGATGGTTTGTCCGAAAGAACGTTTAGGGTAAAACGGGGAATGGGGTGAATGAAAGATTAAGAGAAAAAGATAGGAGGGATAATCGTTTATCACGATTTAGATCCATTCCTCAATAAGCTCCATTATCTGGAACAACGATATAACTATAGTTTCAATGCATCTCGTGTCCTTGTTGCATTATCTATGACCAGGATTATAACTCTCGCGTTTAGGTATTATCGCGTGATACTAGATTTAATCGCGGAAAAAAATTTGATTAGACTCCTCTATTCTCTACCCCCCCCCACCCACCCACCCACCCACTATTCTCGTCATTCTGGCAAAACGATTCCTTCCTTTCCTAAGAAATAATAGTTCCACGATATCTATTCGTGTTGTTCGTGGCACCGTTTTAGCATCGACTATATTCGGGAAAACTTGCTTTAATTTTCTTCAAACTCGCAGGCAAAGTTCTAAGACAGCAGCAACAGCAACATCGTCGGATTAGTCGATAATCCACCACATACCACTCTTAATTCATTTCCGTGAGTTTTAAGAACCCTCCTCCAGCTGTATTTAGCCGCAATACCTAACGTTACCTACAGCCAGATTCGATGATACGGGTTAGAATATAAACACTGGGGAATGAGTTACCTTACCCTTTTCCTCCCTTACCAACCCACCCTTTTTCCGAACATCCGAAGTACGTAAAAAGTCTGCCTGCTGCCGTCTTGGGTTAGCTAGCGTCGTACTTTTTCTTTGGCTCTTCTTAGAAGTTGAACGGTAATCGGGACTACTTTCTAGGAAATCGAAAAAGAGAAATCTACGGAGTACCATGGCGAGGAGGGGAGGAATGGGCAAGTGGGAGGACGGGGTAGACGGGATTTTTAAGGAAAAGGAGAAGAGGACCAGCTGAAGGAAAAATCGATTTCGACCGACGAGGATTCTTTTCTTCTTCTTCTTCTTCTTCTTCTTACTTCTTCTATTCGTGTTTCTTCTTTTTTTTTTTTTTTTTTTTTTTTACCACCCACCCATACCCCTCGCTCTACCCTTTTTTTTTTCCTTCCCTCTCCTTAACTCAATTTACTGTGAGAGAAGATTTTTCCTTTTATCTCGTGGCAGGGAGAGTAACTTTTTGGCAATTTATTGATATCTATTGAAAGAATCTAGAAAGTAGATTATTTTCTTTTTTTATATTTTTTTTTTGTTTTCTTTTTTTTTCCTTATTTTTTTTGTCTTTTTCTCTTTTTCTTTTCCTATACTTCTTAAGTACTCGTAAATAAATCGTATAGATGATAGCGATGATTTTATTTTTGGGGAAAGTAAAACGTGACTTAGGTGAGATTAGATTTTTCGAAATTGTTTATAATTTATTATTCATAATTAATTGTTTATCGTGTATGCTTACGTTCGTGTAACTGGATTTGAAGATTTGTTTGTGCGAAAGAAAAAAATTTTCTTTTTTTCTTAAAAATTGTTTATAACAATTTGTTTATAACAATATGTTTAAACGATAGTAACAAATGTACACTTTAAAACGGTCTTTTTGCGAAGTCTCTACGACAATTAGTTTGGTCGTGGCAATCATTTAAACAATACTTTGATTATAAAATTATTTATAACAAAATAATTATAACTAATATTTAAATGAACAGATTTACATATAATCATCTCGATTAAATGATTTCCCATTTAGGAAAAAAATTGTTTGTTCCAATTTCTTATTAAAACAAATTGTTTATAACAAATTGTTAACAACAAATTGTATTAGACGAAAGTAAACGTACGTTTGCACACGTTATTTGGGTAAATTTTATTTTATTTTTATTTTTCATGAAAATTTTTTTATTTATACCAATTTGTTTATAACAATTTGTTTATAACAATACGTTTAAACAATAGTAACAAATTTATCCTTTAAAACGATACGTCTATCATATTTCTACGACCATTAGTTTCAAAGATATTCTAATTTAAAAATAACATATTTTTATGTTGACAAATGACCTACATAATTCATTGAATAAGGTCATTGGCCCACTGACCTACATAATTTCTTGGAATTTACGCGATTTACGCAAAGATCACGTGACTTACTACGCTTAGTACTCGCATTACTACGTACAACGTGCGTATTAATATGATGAATGAAATCTTTCGAAGACGATATCTTTGGAACCAGTGGTCGTAAAAAAATGAATAAAATATCATTTTAAAGGGAAAAATGTGCTCTTTTTATCGGATTACACCAATAATATCGTTATCATAAAATCGATTTCATAAATATTTCATAAAAATATATATATATATATATATTTTAAACGTATAAATAATTTATTCGACGTATTTTTTCTTTTTTTTGCTTTTTTTTTACACTCGATTCATAAATTTGTCGTCATTTATAAAGTTGTACATTAGAAAAGTTGGTAAAAGATTACTGATCGAGAAAAAAATTAAAGATGCGAATAATTAAGAAAGTTTACGTTCGAGTAGTAAGTAAGAAAAATATTAGTTTTCTTCTCTGGGGAGTTTTTTTCTTTTTTTTTTTTCTTTTTTCTAAAAGAGAAAAAAATGTCCATTCGATTAATAATCCGTCTTCGACTGGCATTCATGTTTCTTCCGTTTGGTTGGCTCCTTCCATTTAACTTTTGTTCTCGTACAAAAGAACATACTTAGTAGGAACACCCGGTATGTAAGGAGTACGATGGGAGCATCTGCTTGCAACCACCAGCATTGTCACGTTTCTCGTTCTCCCCTCGTCCCCCCCTCGTCCCCCCCTGTGGAAAGCCGACGACGACGGTTCTTTCGGCAAGGAAGAAAAAGCTTGGACGAGCGATTACTTTGCTCTCGACTGTTCTTTTCAACTTTCTCTTACCTTGAATTGCTCGATTCTTCTATCTTTCTTTTTCTCTCTGTCTCATTTAGATTTGGAAGGAAACGTTTTTCGAATTTTCAACAAATATTTTATATCTTACGAGATTCTTACGTATTACAGTTTGTCTAAACTTTGTTAAATACATTTTGTTTTATTTTCCCCCTTATAATTAGAATTCAAAAGTTTATGAATTTTTCAACGAAGGAATCGTAAGAATATTTCGCTCGAATAAATACTAGTACAAAAATAATTTAAACGAAACGAAATGAAGAAGATTCGAGTTTATTACTAAATTTAGATAGATCTGTTACAATTGTTCTTACAAGAGTAAAAAGTGTTGTTTGTACATTTGATTAATTAATTTCGAGCAACGAATCGATCGACGACCTAGGTTGGAAAGTTTACAACCAAACTTGTACGCCCAAACATCTGGTGTTTAATTAGTGATATACTAAAATACATAGGAAGTATTTGCTATTAGATACCTGCACATATATTAGTATCTCGCCTCAAGGAATATCGATAGAGTTCAATATTTACTCGATTAACTATTTGTACAATAATTATAGAGAATTATTTCGATTCAATGTTATATTCATTCGAATTTCTACTGACAAATCTAATGCGAGATTAAAAAAAAAAAAGAAAAAAACAAGAAAAAAAGGAACGAATAAAGTCTAATTTTTCCTATTCAATTTAATACGATCTTTAGAATGAATTTCACGTTAGTTAGTTCTTTTTTGAATTTTTTTTCCTTCTTGCCGGTAATAAAATACCGTCGAACGTTTCGTTCATCAACATTTCATTAAAGTTAAATTTTCTTTTTCCTTCTTCTTTTTCTTGTTTTTTTCTTTTTTTTTTTTTTTTAAATCATATTAATAAATCTTTTTCCCCGGGTTATTTTTCATTCGAAATCGCAAAGAGTGGTGTTCTCGTAGAGATTAAAAAGAAAATAACACACTCTATTTCATTGAATTCGTTCATCTTCAATCTCATTAAATGAAATTAGGGGGAGATAGAGATAGAGATAGAGAGAAGATTTTTTTGACCAACCAACCGCAACTGAAGGACACGAATGAAATCTTTTCAACGCGATTAGTGGATTGGTCAATTGCGCAATTACTTCCAGGGAAAATCTACGTTCGTTCTTACGATATACTTTGTGGTTTTGGTTCAGTACGAATGCTCTTAGAAAGGAGACGAAGAAGGAACTTTGAATTCCCGTGAGAACCTGTTGCGGAGTTTTCTCTATTTTCGTTTCCTTCTCTTTTCTTTCCTTCCTGTCTCTCTTTCTCTTTCTCTTTCTCTCTCTCTCTCGGTTTTTTTTATTTTTTTTTCATTTACTTTCTACTTTTTTATTTGCCAACCGAAAAAAAAACCAATTCAAAAAAGAAACATCGAAAATAATCCCGTTAATTAAATCTTGAAAAGCTTCACTTTAAAGGTTTCTTTAAAAGAAAAAAAGAAAAAAACAACTCAGACCTCAGAATAGATTTGTGTTTGTACGTTCTCTCTTAAAAAACAGAACCATCGAGTAAACGCGTTTTTATAGTTAACTTAGCCATTTGGAAAAGAAACTTTGTTCTTCGTCGTTTTATTTCGATTCATTAATCCTCTACGAACGACTGATACTTTATTTATTGTCTCTACGTGTATCTTTATTAATCATTATTTATTCTTGATGACGATTATGAATTATAAACCCCTACAATTTCATAATAAATACTTTTGCAAAATTATTTCCAGATAAAAGTGAAAGAATAGGGCTTTCCAAAATAAAAAAATGCTTGAAATTCAACTCACGTTTACGTTTAAACGCCAAGTGCAAACTATTTTTTATGAAATTTCATGCTCCAACAATTTATTATTACGCACAAGTGCGAACGTCCTAAACCGTTGTTAATTCAAAATTATAATAATTATTCATTAAAAAAGAAAAAAAAGAACATAAAATTGTTGAAACCGTTGTTAATCAATATTTATAGTTTTGATAAGAAACTTAGTATAATATATCGTTCATATAACATATTTTCTAGGAAAGTTTGTGGAAAATGAAGTTGAAGAGTTATGTACCATAAATTAATCGATTTTTAAGTACCACCAAATTTTATGCTTTCGATCAAACATGCGACTGGTTAACGAGGATCGCGTTAGTGCGTGAAAAGTGAAATCGGCTTTTGAATATTGGGGAATAATGGAGTAGATATTCTGTATTCCGGTAACAAATTAATATCAATTTATTATCCATGTCGCTCATGTAGCAGGAAGTATTTACAGATTGAATATTTACTGAATAAATACCTTCTCTATATTCCTTTCAAAGGCAATATACCCACATAGATGCATGTATAACAGCCACGATAATAATGCATCGACCAAAGCATGTAATAAAGGAAGAATGATCCTCTATGTTTATGTGTGTGTGTGTGTGTGTGTGGGTATGTGTATATATATATTTATCATAGGTATACTCGTTGAACAACTATTATTTGTTCATTGTTCGTTTCCCATCAAATATATAAAATTTCTTATCGATAGGAACCTTCATAGTTTACGAAACAAAATATTTCAGATCAAATTAAAGAGAGAAAAAGAACGAGAGATAGTTATAACGACGATGGGTATACAAGTAACTCGTTATTTTACGAGAAAAAAGAAAAGAACTACAATTTTAAACTAAACAACAATATTAATACAAAATTAAACTATACAACAATAATATGCATGCATGTATGTTAATAGATGATCTCATATTTATTTGATCAAATTAAATTAATAAATTTAGTTCGTATCGTTGAAAAACGTTTTATTCGGAAAAAAACGACGTTTTACCGTTCTCGTAATTTCTTCAATGCACTTTTTAATAATAACAAAGTTTCATTGATGTTTACACGGTTAGATAGTAGTGGTAGTGGTTGCATATAAGTTCAACTACTTGAAAGAGATTGAAATAAGAGAAAATGTGAGAGAAGAAGAAATAGAAAATAAAAGATAAATTGAAAAGACAGAGAATTTGCGAATGCATATAACGCATTACAACATGTACTACGCATAGATGCACGTCAACACGTACTTGTGCACTGAATGAAGCGAGAAATTTTCACTTTCAACGTTTACACTAGAGAACGTCGAGCGTCATATGCTACTCGACAAACATACTTTGTGTCTGTTATCCATATAAAGCTAATATACCGTTAAGTTGTATCTATCGATTTTTGGATTATACGATTCTTGGGAAAAGGTATTATAGATACACAAATATATATATATGTGTGTGTGTGTATGTTACATGCCTATATATACATTAAACGAAATCCTCGCATGCCATTCTATACTCAGGAATAATAGGAATGTTACGCAATGTGTAATATATCTTGGAATTTGCAATCTTTCTTTGTTGATATATCTGATTTACTCATGGAAGATTTCAATATTGTCTCCCAATGGGAAATCGTTCGCTAGAGAGAACGAACTATCTTTTCTAACCTAAGCTCGTTCGATCCTAGACATTTATTATTGTCATCTCCTTCGAGGAAAAACAGTCTTTTTTTTCTTTTTTTTTTTCAAAATGAAAAAGAAAGACAGTAAATATCTTATAAAAAAATATTATATAATGGTCTCCGAGGATAATATTAGAATATGACAATAATAATAATAATAATAATAATAATAATAATAATAATAATAAGTTTTTTAAACCATTATACAATTATTTTGAAGTGTTTTAAAATATGAAGAAAAAATATTCGATGTAGATTCGAAGGAAAATAAATTTTTTTTTCTTTTTTATTTTTTTTTTTTTTTAATGAAAACAAATGACGCGTTATATTTTGGATTAATTCCTCCTCACACCCCGCCCAGACCTACTTAAAAATGAATAGAATCAACGAGAAGAATATCGAGTAGTCGAAATTAATTCATACGTTGTTCAGAAGAGAGATAATAGTAATAGTTGAGGAAAAAACAGAGAAAGGAAATGAATAAATGTAATAGCTACGTGTTAATAATTGAAATAGTTAGTTCGAGGAGACTTTAAATGAAAAGACACGAGACATCATGTAAAAGTGGACACTCATTTTGTGGTGGTGTTAGTGTGTGAGTATGACGACGTCTAGCGAAGCACGTAAAAGCGTTCTAGCAAGCGGAAAACACGACGTCAGCTGCCGTAGTTACAGTACATACCCATATATATATATATAAACACGTAATAGTACGTGTACATACTTACACGTAAACGTACACGTACATTTACACGTAGACATAAACGTATATACACACACACATACACACACACAACATAACCACGTGCAAGAGTATCAACTTTTATTGAAAGTATCCATCGACTACCTTTTCGTGGCTGAGAATACTTCGTTTTACCCAACGTTAAATTCTTTCTCTCTCCCTTTCTCTCTCTTTCTCTCTTTCTCTCCGTTTCTCTCTCTATTCTCTGCCACCGCTGTGGTATTTTAGCTTCCTCGACCGTAATTGCCCGTTTACTACCGCAAAACTGATAAAACGTTGGCAATAAAGACCATTCCCTTTGATAAATTTCTCGAAATTTCGAGAATTCTTTTCTTAACGAAAACTAACGAAAAGAAAAAAAAACAAAATAGAAAAAGTCTGCCCATTTTTCTTATGCCTTTCTTTTTTCCCCCCTTTTCTTCTTCTTCTTCTTCTTCTTCTTCTTCTAAATAGAAAAAAAAATATAATTTTACGAGGGTGGTATGATCGTTATTATTTACAAAGAAATATGTCGAATAATTTTTGTAAGTTTTTTCTTTTAGTTTCTCTCTCTCCCTCTCTCTCTCTGTCTTATTCTCTTAATTTAGATCCATATAATTTGTCAAACTTTATCGCGATGATAATAAATCTTATATATCTATCGATCTATGTGGTCGTTGGAACCTGACCATGGGCTGGTGGCTGCCTGTACAAGCTTTCTTTGGAAGCTTAATCGGCCCTCAACTTGCGATAACTTTCTACAAGAGTAAGTCCATTTAAGCTTCGGACCAGGCCTCTTGAATTAATTAATAATCGCATAGCAAACAAGCTGATTTGGAAAGTTACTCGAACTAAATGCGTTCGGGGTGGTGAGGGGTGGGGGGGGGTAAGGGTAGGGATAATGTAACGTCTCGTTATAAATTCATATTACTTCGAAGAAGTATATATATAAATATATTTTAAACGTTTTTCGAAAGAATTATAATAGATAATAGAGTAGTAGTAGTAATAGTTGTAGTAGTTTGTCTACTATAAAAGAAAAATAAAAAAAAAAGAATTAAGTAATAGTGGAGGAAGAATAAGAAAATAATTGTCTCACGTTTTTCAATGAAAAGCAACGAACTTTTTTATTACCACCAGTTTGATGAAGCACGAAGAGAAAAAAAAATATATAATATAATATTTAATTAAAAACACGCGAAAAATGAATTATCAGAATGGCCAGAATAATGTGTGTCGTACCGTTGTTTAAAATAAAAAGCGAATTTTATTGACGAAAAAACAATTATAAAATATTCGTTTTCGTTGGAAAAGAAAAAATAAAAAAAATATAAGAAGAAAGAAAATAATATAAAATGTGAAAAATATTTCTCGTAAATTTCAATGATAAATAAATTTTGTATCTCGGTTATACCATAGGTGTTCATTTTTCCTTAGGAAATATATGTTGTTTTTTTTTTTTTTTCGAAATTTACGTAGTCATTTCGGAAGCTTTTTACCCGATAGTTTAGGTATATATTTCAACGTAAAATTATTCTGTTTTTCTAATAGCTACCTCTCCATTTTCCTTTTCTCGCCACGCGAGAACGTTGAAATAGGGGAAACGATAAGTACAGAGCACAAGTTCTAATAAGTAAGCGGTATTCGCATGGTAAGCACTTATCGTTCATTCTAATCACAGGTATCCATTGTCTAATACTTGTTTACATCGAAAAACCTGTATAAATTTCATTAAATACTATTTCACGTATCTAAAAGGGTGAAATATATTAGATCGTTCGAGAAGTAATTTCGTTTTTAGAAATTTTCGTTGTATAGAAATTTGTTAATTAATATACATGTCATATTATAATCATACTAATAAAATTATTTCACGTTCTAACCGACAAACATTTCAGACGTTTCGAAAAATTAAAATTACGAAAAAGAAAATTCGATTCGAGCTCGCCGATCATTTAAATCTTCTTGGATTTTGTATACGATGAAAAAAAAAAAAGGAAAAAAAGAAAAGAAAACGAATAACTAATAGAATTCATTAATCGAATAGAATATTTTATTGATTACTATCGATAGATTCGTAGTATCGATTGAACTTTGTATTTCGTATTAAATTTGCATTGTAAAGTCAGTGTCGGTGTTGTTTGATCTTTCATCGTGCCAATTGATAGGATTTGAGAGAAAGAGAGAGAGAAATATAGTAAAAAAAAAAATTGCATAAAATTGAAACTCGTGGTGTATATTGGTGATCCGGGCAATTGATTCTAATTACAAATAATATAAAGTTCAAACGATACCATAGTAACTATCGATAAAGATGATATGTATCGATTTTAGGTATCAAAGCTTTCACTTACGATATCATACGGTTTCCCGTGAAAATGAAGAGAGAGAGAGAGAGAGAGAGAGAGAGAGTAAGAGAGAGAATGGTTAAAACTTGACGAGAACCTGTTGCAAACTGATCAAATCATTTCCATTGGTTATTCCTTAGTTCGAATGTTATTATAACATATAATACATAATACAAATACCATTATATATTTTATTCTCATTGAAAATGAAACGCGAAAATAAAATTAATAAGTAACAATAGTATACGGGAGGAAAAAGAATTCTTATAAATGAATTCCATTAATAATTAACTAAATATGTAATATTAATATTGATTCGATGTAACAGGAAATAAACAATCTTTGTAATGTAGTAGTTTTGATAATTTAATGTCAAAGAAGAATCCTTCATTTTCGGTATCGTGTATGGGCTTTATTAAGAAAAGATCCTACGGAATTATTTATCGATTTATTTTCTACCCTCTATTTCCCATTCCGTTTCTTTTTCTTCTTCTTTTTTTTTTCCCTTTTATTTCTCACAATAAAAGAATAACAGAAAATCATTTTTATTTTAAGGGAAACGTGTTAGGAAGAAGGTATCGGTTGTTATGGTCGCAACAATCTACACGTATATATAATCTTGTGTAACTTATCAAACTATAATGATATCGTTCCTTTCTTCGATCGGAGGATAAAAATATATATCATAAAAAATAATGAAAGTAAAGTAAAGTAAAAAACAAAAAAAAAAGACAAAAACTGGTGTGTGTACTTATGTACGCACGTAAGAAGTTATACTTCTTTGCCGTACCAAAACGAACATAACCTCAATAACCTCAAAAATAACTTAAAAAAAATAATAATAATATTATATTATATATATAATATCGATATATCTATATATATAATAAAGAATAAAAAAATATCAAAATATATTATAGATATCAGTCCACACTAAATATATGAGAGATATATCGAATTACTTTATGATTCAACGGCCATGGTGGCGCTGTGGTAGCACTAGTTCCCGCTCAATCATTTAAGTAAAGCAGCGCTGAGTACGATTAAGTACTTGGATGGGTGACCCGCTTGAGAAAAAAAGGGGAAGAAGAAGAGAAGACAACTTCATGCCGTATACTTGAAATCGCTTTGCCGCGCATCTTAAATACTGACAAACTTCATGGTGTCGTTTTTCCAGACGCTCGGAACAAAATCACTCCCCCATTACATTTTCCCAAACGCGCCAAAAGAAGTATAACTTGAAAAATTGTGAAATATCTATACATATATTATATTTGTCTTTTGGAATAAAAAGGCGCGTGAGACTTCTTGTTTTTTTTTTATTTTTCTTTCTACCTAAATTTGTTTCTCATGGAAAGATCGGTCAAATAGCATCGAAAAGAGAGAAAAGAAAGAGAAAGAAAGGGAGGGAGGGAGGGAGAGGGAGAGAGTAGAAAAAGGGATGAAGAAACGTCTCGTAAAGAAGGAAGGAAGGAAGGAAGGGTCCCGCGTACGGTACCTTGCACCTCACGACGAGGGAAAAAATCGATCGAGGTCGGAAACAAGGAATTCCCGAAAGGGGATTTCCTTCTGCCCTTGCCGAATCCAACTTCTACTTCTCTCTCTCTCTCTCTCTCTTTCTCTCTTATCCTTATTCTTTGTCTTTTTCTTTTTTCTTTTTCACTCTTCTTTCCTCTTTTACAACTAGTATTCCCAGTTTTACTCTTTTCAAGCTGCTTACTATCCTTCTTTTTCCCCCTTCTCATCCATAGCAGCATTTCATCTTATTCGTAACCCGCATCCTATGGTGGAAACATTGAACGGAAAGTAGAATACATAAGAGAGAGTAAGAGAGAGGGAAAGAGAGAGAAAGAGATTACTATAATCTAATATTCTAATAATTTTGATTTATAATGTCACATTTTGAATGAACTTCATATTTTGATGAACTTTTAATTATTAAACAATAGTATCATCGTTATTATTGATTCTCAGATTGATTTTATTGATAATTTTGTAATATTTGCAATTTCAATCGTATGTAAATAACAGTTAGTATCGATATAATTATTAGTTTTGATTATCAAATCATTTATTTAATGGTAAAGTGTTAAATATCTCGACATTACTGTAATCGAAATTACAGTTTTGATTACGAAGAACATTATTAATGTTTTAGATTAGTTTTGATTCTCAAAATTAGATTTTAAATAACACATACACACATATACATATACATATATATATATATATATTTCTATGTCAGTATATATTAAAATATGTTACATCGGGATAGAGATAGTTTTCGATTAGAAATTTGCGAAAGTCAAAATCGAATTTGGTATAACTTTTAATATGTAATTCTGAAGGACGTAGTGGAGTTTGGTATCATCGTTGGAAAGGAAAATCAGTCTAGGTACTGGAATGGAATGAAATGTTTAACATGCCGAGTAACGAGGTATGAGAAATCTCATTCTGGAATGTGTATCTATTTGGATAAGTTCGTATGCCACATGGAATACACATAATTACTTTCATACTATATAATTTATCAAATGAAGATAATAATCTCGTAAATTGTTGGATTCATGATAATAATGATAATGACAATTATAATATAACAACTACGATGATGATAATAATGATCATAATGATGATGATGATGATGATGATGATGATACAAATTATTTCCCAAACTTTCCTCTCCTTTCGTATTTTTTTTTTCTCTTTTTTATCGGACAAACCGTCATACCTAAAGCAAGTTCAGCAATTCAGTGTTAAAGTGGAAAGAAAAATATCAATCACCCGTCGACACTCTGCAATTTTCTTTTCCTGATTCTTCTACTTTCCTAGCCCGTCCATCTTAGGGTCTTCTTATATATTATTTCTTATCCTAGCAGGACTGACGTATTAACCATACGTCTTGGTTCTCATCCTACCCAGTGAGAAAAATGGCGCTAACATAGACAATGATATTTCATTTCTAGAACCGATTCTCTCGCTATATATATATACCAAAGGGAAAGAAAACGGTGGGCGGAGGGGCAGGGGGAGGGGGTGGAAGGGAGAAAGGAAGGAAGGAAGGATGGATAGAGAAAAAGAGAGCTCGTAAATAATCACTCTTACGAGCGCATACCCTCGATGAAACGTCAGTTCGTTTTCAACGATAATAATATTTTTTCTTTTTTTTTTTTTTCTTATTTTTTCTTTTTTTTTTTTTTTCTTTTCTGAAAGAAAATCATTTGATTCCGATCATGCGTGTTTCTCCCTCGATCTTAGAGAGAAACATTGGCAAACACACATACACGCATATACTTGGTGTTTCTATTTTATATATGAATGATCATTGGAATGACTTACTTTTATAATGAAACCCTCGCTAATTTTCACCGAACAAAATACGCACCACTGAACTTGCCATTCATTAAAACGTTCATTTAAAGAAATGCTGGCTTCTTGTGTATGTGTGTGTGTGTGTGTGTGTGGGTGGGTGGCTTGCTTGTTATCTCTTTATCCTACATACACACACACATACACACTTAACATTTTACAAGTGTACGTGTATTTTTTCACCGGATACGAAAAATAGAAAGGGAAAGAAAAAAAAAAAAAGTACAAATAAGAAAGATAAGGGAAGAAACGATGCGTAAGATAAAACAAAATAAAAAATATTCACGTTGCTCGCGAACGTAGTCTCCCGACTTTAACCATCATTTTAATCATTTTCTATCGAGTTGTAAATAAAAGAAGAAGAAATAAAACGAAAGAAATGGAAAAACAAAGGGCAATGTTTTTAAACCGATGTCTCATTAACCATCATTATTCTAAAGTACGTTAGAGTCGCGTTGGTTAAATTTGGATAACTCAGGAACGATCGAAGCGAAATACGTGAGAATGTAGTAGTAAAACAAATGCCAGTCGATTTTTCGCGGTGGTACAAATAAATAGGGAATTTATTTGTCGTTCGAGGGAAGAGGGCAAATTACGTTCGTTCATTCATTCGTTCATTCGTTCATTCGTTCGTTCTTTCGTTCGTTCGTTCGTTCGTTCATTCGTTTATTCGTTCGTGAACGCGCGTGCGTACACGCCTACTCACAATTTATCGAATCCAGATATATTTCGCGCGTTAACAACGCTCAAACGTCAACGGAATACTGTAAACTCGCTAAAAGCGACGTAAATAACTGCGTATGCAAATGGAAGTATGTAATTAAAACGTATAAATCAAGAGAGAAAGAGAGAGAGAGAAATAGAGAAAGTGAAAGAGAGAAAAAAATGAGAGAGAGAGAGAGAGAGAGAGAGGTTCATCCATGGTTAAACAAATATAATGAATAAATAAAATCGTACGTTAATGAAAGACGAAAGTATTAAACAGGAATTTGTTAAATTTTTCAAAAAGAAATCATGTTCTTTCCCATACTCGATGTAACATTTAATTTTAATCGTTAATTTTCAAAATGGTATTACCATGGTTGACAAACAAAAATTCGTAGAGAGATTCGTAATAGACAATTTGTTCATGGATTGTTCTCTCGTGTTATAAAAATAATAGAAACAAAACGAAACGAAAAGAAAAAAAGAATAAAAAATAGAAATAAAGTAATAACTTTGAAATCAAATAAAATATGTGTTGTTTGCATTGAAATACGAATTTTATTTGATATAAAATCATTAAAATTCTGGATTTACATAAATATATATATATGTGTGTGTGCGCGTGTGTGTGTGTTCGTATACACTTTAACAAGAGAGTAAGAAGAAAATAATAGAATTCTATTCTCTTTGGAAATAATTTTGCAAAGTGCACCGTTGAACTCTGCCCTTTTTCTTTTTCGTTTCGCTTAACCATTCATTACTTTACGGATTTTCACCATTTACGCCTTGGAATTCTTTCTATCTCTTTCTATCGCGTTGATCGTGCAACACCAGTATGGATAGATCTAGGAGACTTTGAAAATATCTACAGTGGTAGTATGTGCATAACACAACGTGTAGGTATATAGAAACCTACCGATTGATTTTCCTTTCCTTCATCGTACCTATCTCTACGTATGTATGCGTACATATATAATATATCTATGTATACGTATTTATGTATGTATGTACGTATTTACTCGTCGACCCCCTTTCCTTCTCTTCATCAGGCTCGACCTAGACGCGGGAGACGAGCTCGTTTCAAGCTCGTTTCAAGCTCGTTTCAAGCTCGCTTCAAGCTTGCATTTAATCGAAAACTCTGATCGAGATATATCTGGTGCAAGATACTACAACGCCGAATTGATAAAAAAAAAGAATAAAAGTAGAAAACATTAAAAAAGGAAAAAGATAAGTCAGGTGGGGGAGGATCCCTCGGAGACCTGAACGTTTATTCTCTCCCAAGCTCATTAAAGAACGTGAGTGAGAACAAAATAAATATATATATATATAAATCTTTGAATTGGTATTGGTCTCGCAGTAACCCGTTGAAAATCTCGTTGAAATGTTGTGGGTGGTAAACGAAATAAAAGATAAAGAGTAAAAAGATGATATAGTAATAGTAGTAGTAGTAGTTGTTGTAGTTGTAGTAGGAGAAAAATAAGAAAGAAAAAGAAAAAGAAAAAGAAAAAGAGAAGATTTTCATGGTAGCAGTAAGTTTCTCAGCACGCTCGCTTATCACTCTCAGAAATACGCAATCTGTGTAATAACAAATTCCCAGAGCAGCAGTAGCAGCAGCAGCAGCAGCGTTGCTAGCAGCTAGGTAACGTTGGGTAGACCAAGCAAAGCCAGTTTTACTCCAGGTTCCTCTCCATCATTCGGTCCTGTCACATCGCCCATCCTTGGAATTTGGGTCACCTGCTTGAGGAGAGTACCGGAACACTGTCGGAAGATAGAAAGACGTGAAGGAAGAAGAAGAAGAAGAAGAAGAAGGGGGTTTCCAGTCTCGAATAAGGGTTGAGACCTGAGAATAAAACGTTCCTTCCTCTTTCCCCCTCTCCTATTCTTATTTTTTTCTTCTTCTTTCCTTTTCATTCCATCACTTTTCATCCCTCCCTCCCTCCCTCTCTCTCGATTTATTTTCTTCTCATATTATTCTTTCTCTTTATATCATTCGATCCATTTGTTGTTTCAAAGCCACAAGGAATATCAGTGAAATATTACATCCAACAACGGTTTGTATCGTGTTACACTTTCCGTCTAATTCAGCAACACAGTTCGTTTCACTAATTCATGGTTTTAGTCAAAAGGAAAATGAACTAGGATCACAGTTGGGAAACCTCAAAAGTACCAAGTAGTACTAGTAGTAATAGTAGTAGTAGTAGTAGTAGTGGGGCTGCTGCTGTCCAGTCAATTTTGATATTACTCCTTCTTCCAAGGGCAGAGAATCTTTTGTGTGTTTTGCGATACGGAAGAAGTCCTGTAGAATAGAACTATAAACCAAGAAGTTGTCTCTTTCTATTTTTCTTTTTTTTTTCATTTTTTTATTCTCTTCTGTTTCTCTTTCTCACTCTTTGTCTTTTTTGTATCTCTGTCTCCTCTGCTGTATCGATAGGAAAACCGATACCGCGTTCAAAGTCGATTTCCCGTAAATCGAAGTGCAATTCTTCTAGCGTGTTACGTCTGTGTATCTAGGGAAAGAGAGAGAGAGAGAGAGAGAAAGTATTCTTCTCGGAAATAAACTGCAATCGGTTTGCTAGAGTTCTGTAAAAACGATTGCTCTTACTAGAAACTCGTTGTTATTTAAATGAGAAGACACGTTGCCAGTATAGTTCCAGTACTTTGCTTTCTCTATTGCAAACATTTCTTCCCTCCTCTTCCTCCTTCTCCGTCCCCTCTATTTTTCTTTTTATAAAAAAAGACAATATACAACGATAAAAAAAAAATATAAAATAAGAATTTTACGCGCGTAAAAAAGATCCCCGGCGTTTTGATTAAAATGATCGTTTAGAAAAAAAAACACTTGTCTATTTGTTATTACAGATTGAATAATAAATCGGCTTTTCATTTTAATGAGAAGATATATCGTTGGTCTAGGAAGAATAGAGATTATGATCTATGAATATGAGCTAATCGTTGAATGTAGCGTATTACGCACACGCTGAGTCGGTAAAGCGTATAATACGGGAGGATGATCTATAGCGTCTCGTTGCAATTGGTAATACTGCATAGTGAGTATTACGAAAGCTTATCTATCCCTATTGCCGACGTTGTTATCACGTAATAGTATATTTGACGATATGTATTTTCATTATCTGGTAATATCCCAGCAAGCTTCATCCTAAGATTCAATCGTTCGTTATAATTAAACGTATATTTTGTTTCATTGGATTTTTATCGTATCAGTTTTCAATAAAATCTCGTTTTAAATATTTATATTTTTTTTTTGTTCTCGATGCACAAGTGAAAAAATAAGCCTCTTTTTTTGCTTTATTTTTTTATTGTATTTTTTTTTTTTTTTTTTTAATCTAGTCTTTTCGGTGAATGATTTCTCGTATCGTTTTGTTATTGATGTTTAATTTTTTTTTTCTCTTTCTTTCTTTCTTTTCAACGATAACCTACCGATATCGTTCGATTTGTTTCATTTTCATTTAATCGATTATTTTCCCAACGATTGGTCGATCGTTGAATAGTGGGGTGCATCTTTGACGTCCAAATTTATAATAAATTTGATAACACACATTCCAACCACAGCTTTGCGCCACGCGTATAATATCTCGATAACGGATAGTGTTCGCAAACGTCACAAATTGTTTTATCAATCTCGGTCGAGTTCTTCCCTTTTCTTCTCTTTTTTTATCTATCAAAATTTTCGAACGTATCGAATTTTTTGTTTATTTTAAAAACAAATACATCTTCCAGACGGTGTAATTTTTCATCCGACAAACGAATATCCGAATGTTTTTTCTCCCCCTTTTCTTTTTCCTTTTTTATTTTAATTACTCCCATTATACACCAGCTTTGAAACCCTGTGCGAGTATCGCCGGATCCGGAATTATGGAATTTTAAATTCATTCGCGGCCTGTAAAAATACGGAAAAACTTTTTCCCCCGTGGCTAATATTTTTCTTTTCTAATTTACTTTCTTTTTTTTCCTTTTTTTTCTTTTTTTCTCTTTTTTTCGGGAGGGTTTATTTTTCATCGAACTTTTGCAAAATTCTTATTCAATCTTGAGAAATGCATGACGTAATAATAACGCTTACTTAAAGCTTTAGTAACAAGTGAAACGTAAACGTTAAAAAATCCGTAAACTAAACTTTCCACAAAACTAACTACTCTTGTTCGTAGTTACAGGAGAGAAAATTACAGAAAGGGAGAAAAGGAAAAGGAAACGAAAACGTAAACGTAAACGTAAAGAAAATCTTGTTACAACCTTGTTAACGAGTTTTCTATAATTCGAGTTGAATTATTTCGTATTTGAATTTATAGCAAACCAGTAGAAAAAAAATATAAAATGTTCAAATGTCCGGTAAAAATATATTTTAATATTTTTAATGCGAACTCATGATTTCGTTAAGAGCAGCAGCAGCAATCCTATGATGCATTTGAAATACATAACGCCGTTGACCGTTTTACTCGTTTAATTCCGTTTAATCTTATCTACAGTAATATATATATATATATATATATATTTATAATACATTCGCATGTTATCGTAATTTTATTATCAGTAAAAATGTTTCCCATAACGAAAGAAAAGAAAAAAATACACATTTCAAACGTTACTCGAGACGTTTAAATAATTTTTATTTCTTTTTTAAATGTAAATATTACACTGGATGTGTCCTTTTTTTCCTTTTTTTTAAACAAATTTTATTAATCAATTATAAGACAATCGTTATCATTTAAATAATCGTCATAAATTTGAACAAAAAATTTGTATTTGATATTTATTCCTATTACAGCTTAAAGTAACGCTTTTAAAGATTATCATGTCAAAATTTTTCGTTTGCTATGAGAAAAGAATAAAAAAAGATAAAAGATAGAGAGAGAGAGAGAGAATTATAACGTTAACTGTAGTTGTAATAATTATTTCATTTAAACCACCAACGCAAAGCTTTATTTTCTTCTTCTATTATCTGTATAATGATATTTACCTTAAGAGATATCTACTCGAGAAAGAAAGAAAGATGGTAAATGTAATTAACACGTAACTACCGGCATTTTCATTATACTTTCTAAACGTACTAAAATAATCTTAAAATAATCTTTACGATCTTTTAAGCCTCACGAATTTGGCCCATTGAAAATTTACTTTCTAATGTAAACCTAATTATCCCTCTACCTCGGGTATGAATAATTTATTTCCCAATGTTCTACCCTTTCGCTTATTTTCCACCGCTTATAATTCTTCAAGTAGTGAATAAAATTACAATTTCATTGGTACTCTTAATGATGACGCGGGACCGGTTATTTATTATTTCTTAAGAAAAATATTTCTTAACTTTAACTCAAAAATCAAGAATCCAATCCAAAGAATAATACAATTATATCGTTAATTATTATTAATTATTATTGTTAATCAACGAAACGTTGGAATGACAATTACATCTTTCGTTGAATTAATTAGGAAACTTTATTTCTGTTCCAGAATCTTTGAGTGCAAACAGTGGACCGATTATCGTTGCACCAGTTGGAAATCAAACTGCTGCTGTTGGAAGAGAAGTTGTTTTCTCTTGCAGCGTTCGAAACATCGGAAAGTACATGGTAAACTAAATCCTAATTGAGAAGACATAAAGTACTTTAAAAAGAAATCATACTTATACTTTATTAGATACCCTGTATATAGCCAAACCTATGATTCACCAACATCATCCAGATATTCTTTCTTCGAATCGATAATATTCTAGCAAAAGTAATAGTTCAAAGTAGTTTCGCGGAAGGAAAACTCCTCGACCGTTTGTGAGTTTTAATATCTTTCGAAAACGTTCTGAAAAGTTCACAGCGTTGGAAAAGAATTTTTCTCGCGATAACTTATATATATATATATGTATATATATATCTTCTTCATCTCGTAAAAATATATTCACGATAAAAAGAGAGAGAGAGAGAGAGAGAGAGAGAGAGAAAGAGAGTGAGAGAAGAAAAAAAGATGAGGAAAGATAAAATATAGAAAAATTACAAATTTCTCATAAGAAATAATATTTTACAATAACATTTGGAAACATTCATCAAATTATTTCGCAGTTTAAATATAATATACAAGATAATGTTTAAAATATTTCCATACCAACTTTACAATTGTTCCTTAAAAAAAAATAAAAAAAAAATAAAATACTTTAAAAGTATTCCACACGTTTCTTATTTATAATTAAAATAAAAATCACACGCGAAGTGTGTGTGAGTGCGTATGAAAAAAAAAAATGTTCACGAATAAATAATAGATAAAAATGTTCGCGTTCGATTATTTTCATCGACATTTCAATAGAAATATAATGATTGAGATAGAAAAAAAAAAAAGAAAAAGGGATCAAATATATCACACATACCAGTAGCGTTGGTATGGAAATCCATCTTTTTCCCCTTGGCAGAAAAATTGAATCGGGCCAAGTGAAAAATCCCGCCACGAATTCCTTCAACGACCTGTCTTCTTCATCTCACTCTCTCTCTCTCTCTCTCTCTTTCTCTTTCTCTTTCTCTCTTTCTTTCTTTCTCGCACACAAATACACGCAGACAGAGTTACGTATACACGTATACACACATTTTCTCTTTCTCTACTAACATCAACGTTCTACCACTTAGTCTTCATATCGCGTTTACGTGGCCGCAAGTAGCTTGCTAGAAAATAAAACGAATCGTGGCAGCTCGTTCGCTACGGTTTTAACTTTTTACAGTTTGACGTTCGCGAACGTGAATGAACGTTTTCCAACGATAAATATATTAATTTCTCTCTCTTCTCTCTCTCTCTCTATATATATATATATATAATTATTTTTATTTGGAGTAAAAAAAAAAATAACGTTAGACTCGAAGAATGATTTTTTCTATTAGAGACAAACCTTTTTTTCGTCCCCAGACGGTTTCTCCTTATTGCCATACATTTTTAATTCATCCAATTTTCCAACCGAACGTAGTAACGTGCCTGTCGAACCGAGAAATTAAACTTTCTCTCTCTTATTTTCTTACCGTAACAACGTCTTGTCGTTTAAAGTACGATCCCTTTCGATTAGAATCCACTTGCTGTGCTATGAAAGAGAGAAAGAAAAGAAAAGAAAAAAAAACAAAAAGGAACAAAAATAACGAGAAAAGGTAATAAAAAAAAAAAAAAAAAACCAAGGGAACAGAGTGAAAGAAAAAAATGAGTTGCAAAGTCGAAAAAGAAGGATGGGATAATCGTGAAAAGTAAAGATAGATAGAAAGAAAGGAAAAAGGGAAAAAGCAACTATGGATAAGGAAGCAAGAGAGAGAGAGAGAGAGAGAGAGAGAACATGGCGACAGATTCCAGGTCGTAAAATATCCGGTTAGATGAAATATTCGGCTCATGGAGAAAGAAGTTCTCGTCCTCTCTCTCTCCCTCTCGAGTAAGGAAGCTTGAAGGTAGAAGTAACAACTATGAGATCGGTGGGTGGGTGGTGGTAGTAAAGCGGGGGGTGGGGGAAGGTCTGCTTGGGATTAAGATAAGCCATGGGTACCAGTGAAAGCTTTCGAATAGTTTCTGGAAGCCCCGTTACGATAAAGCTTTCTAACCCGATACTCTCTCTCTCTCACACTCACACTCTCACTCACTCATTCTCTCTCTCTCTCTTTCTATCTATTTAAAATTCTAATTCCATCGCAAGGAGGAGCATCAGCAGCAGCAGCAGCCGCAGGACACAATGAGTAAAGGCGCGTAAAAGCACGCGCAAACAGGATGCCAGTTCCTGGATCGAAACTATGACCCTTCATGGGACGTACTTTAAGTCTCGCAAAAGCCTAGGAGAGCTTTCCTATTCTAACCATTCATCGTGGGGAAAAAGGGAAAAAGGGAAAAGCTAGAGATAGGCGAAAGGAAACGATGACGACGACGACGACGACGACGACGACGACGGCTAAGCTGTCACGCTTTTAATACGGCTTCTGAAGAGACGTTTAGCATGCCGA
This sequence comes from Polistes fuscatus, assembly GCF_010416935.1. Taxonomy (NCBI): domain Eukaryota; kingdom Metazoa; phylum Arthropoda; class Insecta; order Hymenoptera; family Vespidae; genus Polistes; species Polistes fuscatus. The sequence continues at coordinate 3,091,430 of NW_025113042.1, read as the reverse complement.
TGATGATAGATCACCTCGTATACTATATATAGTAGTATATATAGTAGTATATATATATGTATTCATTGAGAAAATATTTTATTTTCATTTTTCTATACGTCTTTTTACCACCCGGAAAATAAAGGGGGTTGGACGAAAGGGAAAATTGTCTCTCATTAACTTTTATAATATAATTGAAATTATTTTTATTCCTTTAATTTTTTCTCCCTTTTTTTCTTCTTTGTTTTTTGCTGAGAGAAAAATTTCGAAGTACAAAAATTTACTAAAGAAATTCGCGACAACGCACGTTTCATCGATCGGACGAGTTAAAACGTTTCCCGATATTGCATAATATTGTTTCAATGTATTTTATTTCGTTGTTATAACGAATTATATCTATCATCACCGTTCTAGGAAAATATTTTATTTTTATTTTCTCTTCTTCTATCCGCGCCCACAGAAATGGGGCGGAGTGTAATTCGTTTCAAATTGAAATTTGTGTTTTCTTGTTCTCTCTCTCTCTCTCTATATATATATATTTCTTTTTTTTATTTTAACGAAGAGAATGAGCGAGAGAGAGAGAGAGAGAAAAAAAACTTTCTTCAACTTTTCTTTTTTTTTTTTTTTTTTTTCTCAACAACCACACTTTATCGCAAGCGCGTTGAAACGCGTTGATTTTACCTTACGCTGGATACATTATTTCGTTTCTTTTTTTTTTTCTTCTTTTTCGTTATTTTTCCACTTTTACTTACATCAAGTTAGTAATATGCGAATTACTCTGCTCGAAATTTTGTAATTACATTTTCGTTTATCTTCTTCTTTCTCTCCCTCTCTCTCCTTCTCTCCCTCTCTCTCTTTCTTCACGAGAAAACTTTCTTTAAGATTTTCGACTAACGTATTTTTTCCTATTATTTTTTTTCTTTTTATTTTATCATTATCATCGCGTTGTGAACGAGTTGATTTGGAGAAATTGCATGGAAATTCGTGATGCAGATGTTAAAGCAAAGTAGAGAGTAGTAAAGTCTCGTTTTAGTTAAACGCACGAATATAGGCGGGAGGGAATGGGGGGATGAGGGGGTGGTTGGAAGAAGAAGTGGGGGTGGTGGAGGAGGGGGAAGTGTTAGAGAGGAAGTCCCATTACTATCTGCATCGATCTCGTTTCTATTCATAAAGCCGAAGCTTTCCAGTTTCCAATTTTGATCGAAATTTCGGCTAATTCGTGGAATATTATCGTGGAATAAAAAGATTTACCGCTGAGCACTACGGAAATTCGCTAATTGCTAATTGATTTGATTTAAACCGAAGTGGTTAATTCAAAATGATGCGAAATTATTATGATCGTGTGCGTGATCGTGAATGATTATGTCTGTGTTACCCTTGTGTGGATTACTGAAGCGGCTTACGTTAATTTCAACTAATTATTGGAAATTTTAATGTTTTCCTAAGCGACTCGAACCCGACCTAGCTCTGCCAATTTTGTATCTTTCGCAAATTTCCTTGTTGGATCTGGGTTACGTCCAGAATATAACATACATGTATGTGTTATAAATATAATAACATACTACGTAGACGTTGTATATATATGTAGCACCTATTTATACAATTTAAAATAATATTTCAAATATAACACGTATTTATATATGTGCACACACACATAAAATAAATTATTATTAATGAAATAATTATATATATATGTGTGTGTATAGATGTAATATATTTAATTAGGACATACAGCGTATGCACTTATTTTAATAAGATTAATAATAATAAAAAGAAAAAAAAACTCTGTAAAAATATCTACCCTAATTGCAACGGTATCGTTGTTTGGATGAATCGAAAATTTCTACGTTTACGTAAACACTCGGTAACATTTTATAATTCATTTGATGGAATTATCGATAATTAGAAAATGTTTCTGAAAAGGTCTGACCGTTTGTTTATTTTTAGTAAGCACCGTTAATCGATCGATATAAATCCGTATTATTAAAGTGTGTTTCTCTCGTTGGAAAGTTAGTTTTCTTAATGATCTCATCGAAGGGAAATGAAATTTTAATATTTCATGAATGTATGTGTACGTGTATGCACGTTAAATATGAAATTTTATCAATGAAATAAACATACGTATAATACGATCGTTTAAATATTAATATGGAATTTGAATATTTGAAATATGTGTATATTTATGTGTTATTATTAAAACGTGAAGTCTATTAATTTATGAAATAACCAACTAAACCATGAAATAAGTATATTGACTTGTTTGGAAATGAAACAAGATAAAATTACATATTTCAAATAGGTAATATAAGAATTCGCGCGAGAGACGAATAATTAAAATATTAAATTGAAATTTGATCAGTAGATTAAATCCAATAATAAAATACGACTAACCGAATTGGGTTTTCAAAGTACAGAAAATAGATAAGAACGAATAACGGTGTTATAAAAATAAATTCAAATAAAGAAACGACTAAAGGATTACCATATATATATAAAATATTATCGAGAGCTTTCTTAATTTACATTTATCTTGAATCATTACAATATCCAATCTAAAAAGTCAAAAATTTGTATATTTAGAAATATACGTGCAATCTTGTTAAATTTACGTTTCCCTTTCTCTGTGTATTTTCCAAATGAAATCGTTCGTTTGGTTGAAACGTAAAGGCATCAAAGACGAGAAAATTTATCTTGATTTTGTAGTTACTCATACTGTAGACAAATAGAAAGAGAGAGAGAGAGTTATAGCAATCAAAAGTTCTTTCTATATAAGTTAATCAAAATTTGAGGAAAATTCGAACCATCGAGATTCGTAAAGTCCACATTTAATCATTTGAAATAAGAAGAAAAAAAAGTATGATATGTTTCTATAACGTGTTGTATTGGAGGATAATTTGGTATATATTTTTCATATTACACAAGTTGGTTATCTCGGTACGCTATTATCTCATAATGTCGTGCTCCGTTACGATACGTAACGATATAATAATAGAAGTACGCTATTGTGGTAGTGAAAATGTTATTATCAAGTTTAATATCGCGTTGGTAGATCCGTACGAGCTTCGTACACTCCAGGAAAAGCTACGAGGAGAATTCGACATCGATCCTTCCAACGTGTATGTGCTTTTACTCATATCTATATATATATATATAGTTATATATTTTATATATCATCAATTGAAAAATGAAATTTTTTTTATAACAAATGATCATCCATGATATATAGAAAACGAATACTTTACATTTAATATGAAAAGAAAAATGATAAACCATTTATATCTAATTTTTATATAATAATAATAATAATAATAATAATAACAAAATTTCATACGATCAAATAATATATTAATAAAATATATTATTATCAAACAATAAACATTATATTTTACACTATTAAAATATCATTATAATGAAATTCGTATGAATTTCTATGAATAATATAATATCCCACTCGCGATTAACAACGGTGTGTTTAAACTTCGTTAAATAATTTAATCAATGTTTCAACTCTCATATGAAATAATTTCATTTTATAATTTTAATATAAATTTAGGTATTTTTTCTTTTTTTTTTCTTTTCTTTTCGTCTTCTTTATTTAAAAATCGGTATCGTAGAGATGTGAATGAGGAAAATGAGAGAGAAGAAGGGTTATCCGAACAAAACGCAAACTGTCCTCCGAAAATCGAGTTTGGCAGATTATTACTGTCACGGATGTATAACCCTGTCTGGGAACTTTTAACGTTAGCTAAAATAAATGGGATACCCTCGTTTCCCTCTTCTCCTCTCTCCCTTCGTCCTTCCCTCGTATCTTTCACCTCCTTCTTCTTCTCCTCCTCCTCCTCCTATCCTCTTTTGCTGGCAATCGCGAAAAGTAACGATAAAACGTTAATTAAGAGACTGCCGTGAGGTTCGTAAAAGCTATATGCCGGTTGTCTGTCAGTTTTCGAAAGATTCATACAAAAGTTTGCTGACCGCATTTTACATGAACTCAACATGTACGTACGATTAAAAAGGAAACTCTCTCCTCCCCCGTTCCCCCATCTTCCACCGGTCGGGGGCGGGCGTTGAGCACGTTTTCAGGGGAATGCACGAAAAGTACATCGAAAAAGTAGGTTAACAATTACACGCTACCCCGTTATTTATCCTGATCAAAAATTCCTCTCTTTCTCGATAATATTTTTACGATAAAAAGTAAAGACAAATGTTATACCGTTAGGAATGACAATTCCGTTCGAAATATTCGTCAACGTTTTTTTCTTTACTTTTATCAAAATGTATTATTGCATTGCAACGCGTACAAGTTTGAAATATTTCGATTCTCGAATAACTACACGAATAGAAATTCAATTTATATTTCAATCTATTATCAAAACAATCATTTGAAATGAATTCACTCTTGTATCGTTGATATCGTTGACAATTTTCCATAGGGTGATACAATTTCGATAGGTCGAGAAGGGTAAAGTAAAAATTATAGTAATATAAGTGGTTCGCGAGTAGTAGTAATAGTAGTAGTAGTGTGTGGGTGTGTAATATCTAAGGATATTATTTTTCTATTTAAATATTTTAATTGTTTTCTTTCTTTTCTTTTCTTTTCTTTTTTTTACTCGAAGTTTTTCTGCGAACAACAAAAGGGGGGAAAGAAAAAAAAAAAGAAAAAAGAAGAGAAAGAAAAATAAAAAGTAGATTATAACACGGCGGAAAGTTAGCCCTTTTTAACTCATTATTTCATCCTTTTGAATCTAAATACATTGCACACTAGCTTCGCATTAGCCACTTACGGTTAACCCACGGATCTTGTACGCACGGTAACATTACAACGTACCGAGTGTACAATGTGTCGTACGAACGTAATACCGTCGCTTAAAATTTCTCATTGTAATATAATATAATACCGGTACACACAGTGCAGTTTACTATTTACCGCAACGCGCGATGCAACGCACCATAGTCCAAAAGGCAAAACACGTGTGTACTTTTCATATATACATACATATATACATATATATATATATATATGAAAAGGAAACAGGATAGAGAGAGAAAGAGATAAAGAGAGAGAGAAAGAGGAATTCATGAAATGCAATGCATTCTACGTGGTAAAGAGGACATTTCGACGAGCACGGTATACCACGTAACGTCACTCCCTATGTACGAAAACGGGAAGAAAATAAATTACGCGTATAACGAAATGGAAGCTATTTCGAAATATACAGAGTGAGCCAAAAGTAGTTGGATAAAGTAAATAATAAGATTTATATTTTCAGATTATTTTATAGGATAACATTTGATGAATAATGTATTAAGAGTTATTATTATTATTATTATTATTACGTCGACTATGATGTTTTATTTTATAAAATAATACGGTGTAAAAGTAATGAAAATTTTATCTTCCCCCTCCCCCAAAAGAAAAGAAGGAAGAAAAGTAGTACGTCGTATAAAATAAAATATAAATCTTACCTGGTAGTATACTATCCACTTACTTTTGATTCATCCTGTATATTAGCGTGAAAATACCAGATGGTTGGTGGAAAATTTTTAAACGTAATATTCTAATTTATATCATTTAACGGATATTATAATAATAATAATAATAATAATAATAACAATAAAATTTGTTAACATCAGTTAATTATTACATTTTACGTTATCGTTAAAAATCGTTCAAATTCTTCTCGAACGATTTAAAGATAGAAAATATTAGGAGAATTTGTTCTCGTTCAATCAGTATTAGAAATTTTGATCCTACGTGTTGTTTCTTGTCTTTTTTCTTTATTTTTGTACAGGTTGCATGGTTACGAGCCTCGGACCAGACGGTTTTGACGGTGCACACGAGAACGGTGACGCACAATGCACGTATCTCGATATCTCATGAGACCGGCAGTAATTCCGGGTCCGGTGCTACGTCCGGCGCCTTCGGTGTGACAGGAAGTAGCCAAGCTACGGAGGAAGTCGTCAACGGCACGTGGCGTTTGCACATTCGTCAACTAAAGGAGTCCGACAGGGACTGTTACATGTGCCAGATCAACACCAGCCCAATGAAATCCGAGTTGGGTTGCGTCGATATACTCGGTGAGACCTATCCTTTCATTCCTATTTATTTATTTATTTATTTATTTATTCATTTATTTATTCATTTATTTATTCATTCATTTATTTATTTATATTCTATTTCTTTTTTACTAATCTTCTTTTCATCTTTTCCTATAACCGAACAAACATTTACTTCTATTTCATTCTGCAAAGCCGTAAAGAAAATTTCCATCTGTAGTATTATTTAATGAAAATAAAAAAATATGATCTATCTGCGTATAGATAAAATATACACATATACGCGCGCGTGTGTGTGTATGTTCGTTTGTGTGTTGTTATCGGAAATGAGAATTTTTGCAAGTTGCCTGCCTTCATTCTTATTCTTTGCCTTTTTTCTCTCTTTCGATTTTTCTTTGATTATTTTTATTAATAATAAATCTGGGGAAAAAATTGAAAGAAACAAAAAATGAAAAACAAAAAATAAAAAGAAAACCCGAAGAAAAATATCTCTAATAGGAAAAAGTTTTAGTTCAATTTTGTTACAGTCTAATCTATCGTATTTCTATCGTATTTCCCTTAATCCGTAACTTTTGAAAGCTGTGGGATTTGTTAAACGGAGGAACCTTTCAGTAAAGTAGCTCGTCATTCGCTCCTTCGGATCGTTCTTTTAAGTCCTATAAGTTGTGCCAACATTTGCGTTCGCCCTAGCGGTACGATCACCCTAAACTTTCTTTTCCTTTTCTTTTTCCTTTCACATTTTCGAGCCTTTAACTCATAAAGCAACTAACGTCGTACTTTTATTCTTTATCCTTCTCGAAAAAAAGAAAAAAGTAAAAGAAAAAGAAAAAGAAGAAGAAGAAAGAAAAAGAAATAGAAAAAGGCTTCTTATTTCTTTTCAATATTTCTTTTTTTGTTATCTTTTTTTCAAACATTTTATTTTATCCCCCAATTACGAGTCAACGTTGATAAGAAAGTCGACAGACGCGATTCGCGAATCACCAATCTCGTTACGTATTTAAAGTTACGTGACGTTTTAAATTTAACGTCCATGAGAGATCGAAATCTCTTTCTCCGTTAATTTATGACACCTAAGTTATATAAATCTTTATAACGGGTGAAACGATTCGAACAAATTATACGAACAACTCGATTCCCATTAATGTGCCTTCATTTTTATCTTATATATCTCAAATAATATATAAATATAAAATCATTTTTTTATATAAAAAAAATTCTACGTTAGATGGTACGTAAACAAAAAAAAAATTATATCATTCCGTTATAAACAAAATACGAAATAAATCCTTTGGTTACTAGCGAATCATATGAATTTCTCGTATGTAAAAAAGAAAACTCTGATACAACCCTAACTCATATAAGAATTATATACTATTAAACGATAAAGTCTTATGTTAAAAATAAAAAAAAATAAAAAAATAAAAAAATAGGAAACTATTAAACTTTGGATTATGGTTGTTACGGAAACGAGTAAATTTTCTTATCCGAGACATTTGTTTGTATCGTCAATAGCAATCGGAGTTTATTCAAGTAGAATGTTTTAAAAACACCTTTCACCCGGTATAACGTTAAAATAATCGTTCCGATAATAAAGAGAGAGAGAGAGAGAGAGAGCAGAGGAACGTTTCCTTCGCGAAAGTGTGAAGAATTGAAGAGATCGCGTGCAAAGTTTGCGGTAAGTTTTAACGTTCCTTTATGTAATATAAAGCTTACATGGGCCGAGAAATGGTATGGTAATTTGGTGCGATCAATTTTTCCACCACTATCCGCGAATATGAGCGTAATTTGTTCGCCGGTGGTATGAAATCGTTAGTCCGGCTTTCCCACATCGGATAACGGCTTACTATTGGCGACATTGATTTATATAAATGGTTCATTTCATTTTCAATTGAAATCATTTCAATCTTTATTTAATTATTCATTTATGATATTTTGTAAAATATATATTGTAATATGTATATATATCGTCAACTATTTGACGACAATCTCGTTTTATCACCGTTCAGATTCATTTTTGTTTTGTTTTATTTTCAATTTTAATAATAATAATAACAAGTTTTATATTATAATGTTGATAATACAGATTATTTTGTATCAATAGATTAATTGTTCGAAAAATAATTAAGATATCCATAAATGATATTCATTCGAGATGTAAAAAGATAGAAAATAAAGGATCATACTACGAGTGTAATGTTTGATTTTAAATGAAAAATGTTTTATCTAACGATATCGTTGTTAAAATACTCGTATTTATTTGTTACATTTATTGTTAAATTATGAAAACTTTAATTATAAGAAAAAAGGAAAAAGATACTCTGAAAATGATTAATTACAAATTACAAGTATTGGTTATAAGAATATTTTTTATTCGAGTTATATACGATCATGGGGAAAAATAAAATAAAATAAAACAAAACAAAACGGTATATATTAAGTATTTAATATCGTATTTTTCGAAATATTGGAAAGTTATTCTTAATAGATATTTCATGACCCATAACTAATAGCTTGAATTCAGTTAAATTTTTCTTCTCGGTAGATTTGAAAAGCGCGATGAGTATATATATATATATCTCTCTCTCTCTCTCGAATGGAAATAATTTCGTACACGAATAAATATATCGGGATATTAATTTTCCTTCTGGATTCTGAAATGATTCGTTGAATCGATTCGAATTTACGCTTGTGACAGAGCAAAATCATCGCGAATTTCAGTAAGGTCGTCGTTTTCAAGTGAGGGGTGAAAAATAATTCCTTCTTTCCTTCCTTTCTTCGAGAATGAGAGAGAGAGAGAGAAAGAGAGAAAAAACGAACGGTGATTTCTCGACTGAGAATTTAATAAATACGATTGACAGAAAATTTCTTCTCTCTCTCTCTCTCTCTCTCTCTCTTTCTTTGATCTTTTATTTCATTCCATCCGATCTTTTTTCTTTATTTTTTTTTTGTTCTATCCGATGCTAACGTATTGCATTCATGCAATACAGAAGAGAAGAGAGAGAGAGAGAGAGAGATAGCACGATGGCATACTCCATGGTAAATTATTCCCTTTTATTGCCACCTGGGACGAGAAAATATTATATTTTTCTCGGAAGAAAACGACAAGAAAATATTTTCCTTACGATGGTGGTCCCTCCACCCTCCCTCTCTTTCTCTCCCTCTCTCTCTCTATTCCTTGCAAGAAGAGAAAATCCACTATTCACCGAGTTCGCATAATCGTTCGTTATGTATAAATCAACACGAATGAGATATACATAATCGCAAGAGTTTATTACTTTTTCAACTATTTCTTTCTTTTTTATTCTTTTTTAATTCATTATTTATCTTTTCGTTTTGTTCTTTTTCTTAATTTTACTAAACTTAGAAATATGAAACTTAGAAAATGTTTATTTGTATTTTGTAGTCGAATTACAATTTGTTTTTCTCATCCACGAGTATGTTTCCATCATTTTAATTGTCTAATCAGTATACAAGGTGTGTCCCACATAACTATATTTATATATATTACACCATTAAAAAAAATAACCTTTTAAAAATTGTTTTATCGCAAGTATTAAAAAAAAATAAAAAAATAAAAAAAGAAAGAAACTCGATTGTAATTTAGAAAATTTGACAAGCAAGAGATAAAATCATAACGATTAGAACGAAAGAATATTAATTATTCGATTAGAATGTCCATTAGAAAGAAACAACCTAACTAATGTGCAACTTGCATTAATGTATTGTTACCACATAGATATATGATCTAAGATATGATCTAAGAGAAATCAAATGTAAAAAATAATGTTCTTTTCTTAATACGTTTCCTGTTGGATTATGGGTTTGTCATCGCTTATGACAATAGAAATGACTGTTACGGTTTTAAGTCTGCTTTATAAACTGTCATTATGATTAATAACATCGTTTCATTCAACGACCAATTGATTATCTCTTTTCTTTAGTAAAAATTTTGATCGATCGTTGTCACGACCTACGAAGAGAAGGAGGGGGCTGGGGGTGGGAGGGGGGAGAGGGTTAGGGCATTGGGATGTAAATTAAGTGAAATTTTCAAACTCGATAGATACTTTTAGTTCGCGCGAATCTGCCGATAAAGTTTGATATACGTTTTATATATATATATATATACATTTTTATCATGCAAAGTAGAAAAGAATGGAATATTATGAGAAATATTTTATATTTTCTCTATTTTTATATTATATATAAAATGTATATACGATAACTCGCGCAGTTGGGGATTATAACTTTGTTGTTTTTTGTTGTAGTGGATCTTGCAACTGCATCGATGAACTTTAAACAAAAACTCCGCGATACTTTATGATAGAACTCGTTAAATAACGCAACCTATTTTATTTTATCATTTGTTCTTTTTCTTTTTTATTTTACATATTAAACAGAACGAAGTTATAGAATTCGGTCAGGTAATTTAACAATAGAACGTGTATATTATACCTAATATGCGTAGAAAAAATCAAATACGTTTCTACGCTTTTTATTAACAAAAAAAATTCAAATATATTATTTTAATTCTAAAATTATGTATAATAATAATTTCATAATCAAGGAATTATATTAGTCACGTTGGATTATTAATTCCTATTACACCTTAATGATATTACGATTGATAAAATGAAAGTTTTATTATGAATAAAAAGAATAAAGAAATTATAAGAAAAAAGTATAAATGCGTCGTCTCTTACGAAAATCCAACAGTAAAAGACTGACTCGTTGTTGTTTACGAAAGTCATTTGAAATTCTTCTTTATTGATTCTTGTTTATATGGCTTTCCTTAAAAGGAAATCCGAATATTATTTTTCTTATGTACATATAGCCATCGAAAAGTTATATAAATAATATTCAATAAAAGAACTTTCACAGAGGATATACGAGTCATTCTAACAGTGGATTTCGAAGAGAACGATACATATAATTTATACTCTATACTTTTAGACTGCAATATACGTTTTTTTTCAATTAATTAACAATTTTTTAAATATGTCGAACATTTTCAAAGCATATCACACCCCTCTCCACCACCACCCATTCTTTCATAAACAAATTCATTTTGTAATAATTATCTATCGATGTTTCTCAGATATCATCATACACGTGCACACACATACACCCACACTAATACTAAGATCTTCTATAATTTCAACTGTAGATCGAGTGACATAATTATCATTAATGTAACTTTATTATTTCATTTTAAAAAAAGAATAAAATTGAAATGAATATATTTTTAAAATCGATGCAAAATGGATTCGAAATTTTTGATAAAAAAATAAGGGTGTATATTTATAATAATTAATTAATTATATAAGAATCATATATATCAAATTAAATTAAAATGTTATATGCTCATTCCAAATCCTTTTATATTACATGAAATCAAGTAACATGGTCAACGATGATAATTATTATATAATTTAGATATCTTATCTAGATCTTTATTTCCTAGAAACCTGAATCGAGTATAATTATAACATACTACATATTAACGTTTATCTCATTACGAACTTCCTTCACGAAAGCATGCGTTTTGTAAAGGTTTACTTTCATTATCTATTTATCTATCTATTTACCTACCTCTCTCATCTTCTTATAAAAGCTATCGAAACTTTATCAAAAATACAACACTTTTTCAGTCCACCTTTACTCACCCCTTTTTCCCTTTCCACAAGTAAAATAAAAAAAAGGTAATAGGTCAACAAAAATCTACAATAACTTGTTGAAGATATTTTATCGTTGGGTTAAAACGATATACGAGGAGAAAAACTAACGTGACAATTTAATATATATATATGTATCTAGGAATCGTTAATTCATATTTCGCGAGAACCAAAATCGATCGTACCTTTTCCCTATACCTATCCCCTTCCCTCTTCCTCCCTCACCCCCAACCATCCCCTTCATCTCGCAAGTTCGGCTATCGTCCCACATTTTGTGTAATCAATCATCTCGAATGGTAGACACTGACCCCCCTCCTTCTCCCCACACCCCCGCCGCGTGTTCTTTTACTTACTCGCGAGGGTAAATTACGGCACGTAATAGCAAAAAGAATACTAACGGAAGAAAAAAAAGGAAAAAAAAAGAACAAAGTAAGAAAGAAAGTAGAGAAAGAGAAAGAGAGAGAAAAAATGTAAAAGAATAAGAAATATGATTCGTCGAAAGAATATCACTTTCTTTTTGACGTATGCTTTTTCTTTTTCTTTTTTTTTTTGCTTTTCATTTCGTCATTTCGAGTATATTTACTTCCAACCGTTTCTACGATTATATTAGAAAAATAATTGATTTTTTGTTGTCGTTCTTCGTTACAGTACCACCGGACATTGTTTACGGGGGTGACACCACCGCGGATTTAGCAGTTTCGGAGGGTGACAATGCAACCTTGAGTTGTAGAGCTACTGGTAGACCAACTCCAAGAGTATCATGGCGACGAGAAGATAACGAACCTATGTTCATAAGGGCCTCTTCTGCAGGTATAATAATGAGAGACACTATCAAATTTAATATAATATCTTTTTTGAAACTCTATTAAATAAAAAAAACAACTTCTTCTTACTTCTTGTTTCTTTTCTTTTCTTTTCTTTTTATTGCATTTTTCTTATATATTATATATTTTCTTTTTGATTCCTTTTTACCCATTTTCATGTTTCAATTTTTCCTTTCTTCTTCTTATTCTTCTTCTTCTTCTTCTTCTTCTGGTTCTACTCTCATGTCAGAGTCCCTTTTGCTATTCTTTTTCGTGTCAGAAAAGAAAGAAGAGAGTTACAGGGAAGAGACGACGAAGGTTTAATTTTGTTTGCTTCGGCTTACCGCCTTACCACCTTTTGCGAAACCGTCTTTTTCTCTTATCTTCTCTTTCTTTCTTTCTTTCTTTCTTCCTTTCTTTCTAGTAAAGCAGACCATCCAAGTCTTACTCTTACTTTATTTTTATCCTTTCTACTTCCAACAAGATTCCACTCTATTCTTACGTTTATTTCTTTTATTTTGTAACGATCGCATACTCCCAACCACCCACTTGGTTGCCTGCCTTCTTCTTCTACTTCTTCTACTTCTTCTTCTTCCTTTTCTTCTATTTCTTTTTCTTCTTATTCGTCTTTTCTGTGCTCAACGCGTGCACAAAGCACGGCAACGTATTTATTCACCTTCATATTAAAGCTCTTTTACTCCTCCTTCCTTTTCTCACAACTCCCCACCCACCCACCCACTCTACCCCCTTCCTTTCTCTCTCTCTCTCTCTCTCTCTCTTTTTCTTTTTCATTTTTTCTTTCTATCTTTGGAACTATCTCGCGGTTTATTTCTTCTCTTTTTTGCACGTTCCACCGTAACCATGCCATATTTTTTCGATATCGAATTTTCAATATATTAAAGGTATAGCATCTCTCCTACACTACTTCACCGATGCAACTTTTCACGGATATTTAATTTTTATTCTTACGTAGAGGCAGACGATATCCGTTTATTTGAATTTTAACAAATTTGACTACCCTTGTCAATAAGAGAGAGAGAGATCTCGTTAGATATTTTAATAAATATACGATAGTAATAATAATAATGATTTATTTTTATATGATGTTATTATGTTTTAAAAAATATTACAGAAATTATTCCTTTCTTTCCGATTGATTGAAAAGGGATATCATTAATTTATTTCTTTTTTCATTTTTAGACATTTCGTATATTTTATTCATGAAGATTTCAGAAGATCTCTTACCAATTCATTTCTTTTCCAATATTTATTTTTTTCACATTGATCGCACTAATATTTAATGAATATCAATCGTCAAGAATTTGTCCTTTTCATTTTTTTTTTTTTTATATTTTATATTTTTAGACGCTTCAGATTTTTATTCATTTTTATTTCAACAAAATTGTATTAATTTATTTTACATTGATCATTGATAATATTCAATGTATATTAATTACGAACAATGAAAAAAATTGTCTTTTATTTCGTTATTTAAGATATATTTTATTTATTTCCTAAAATCTATTTCTTGTTTTTTTTTTATTTTTTTTTTTTTCAATGTTGAAACGTAACTCGCATTAACAAAGACTTTCATCGCTCTCCCTCTCTCTCTCTCTCTCTCTGTTTCTTTTTCTCTCTTTCCCCCTTCTTCCCACAGCTATTTTCCATATTTCCCCGATACCGAGACTTTGACGTAAATCGAGTTTCACCGAGAAAGCCAGCAACTCTTTACAGCCGGATATTCGGAGCTACCTTTTATGTTCACGTTCGATAGCCGTTTATTTACAACTATAATACATATTTCTTTGAAAAGTTTTTCGCGGCTTCTGGAACGCATGCATAGTGAAAGCAACATTTTTAACAATCGAAAACTCATCTCGAAATAAAATAAATTTGATTTTTTCTCCTCGGTAACCGCAATGAGTAGCAATAATATTATACTTTTCATTTCTTTTCATTTCTTTCTTCTTCTTCTTCTTCTTCTTATTCTTCTTATTCGCGTATATACGTGAAACGTATAAAAAAAAAAATAAATAATAATTTAATTTATAACGCATTCGAAGCAAGGAAAACCAATAACAACGCGTGTCTTTGAATATTCATGTCATTTTTCTTTTTCTTTTTTTTTTTTTTTTTTGGAATATTCTTTTTCTTTACTCGCAAGCGAGAAATACGTGCAAAAGAAACGAAAACGAAAGGATAATTTAATAAATCACGTTTACGGCAAGGAAAAACCAATAATAATGTGTCTTTTAATATCCTTGTCAGTTTTCTTTTTTTTCTCTCGTCATTTTCTTTCGCGAAACACACGCGAAAATACGCGTGCGATAGAAAAATATGACGCATCTTATGCACCGATAAACCGATAATTAATATCGCGAATTTAAATATATCTTTTTACATATTTAAAATGTCGGATTTATAACGATTTGTAAAGAAAAATCGTTAAGTACGGTTTATTTTTTAAACAATATAAAAATATATGTGTCTTCGTAATAATATGTAAAAAAATTCTGAACATTAACGATCGAGTCGCCGAAGAAATCTTAATGAAGGGAAAAAAACGTTCGATAAGATTAAAATAACGTTCTCCAAATTTTAAATCTGTCCAACTTCACAATCTGTGACACTTTCATTAATTAAACGAAATTTTTCTAAAGGATTTTCTTCTTAAAACTACAAACTTATGCATAAGATGAAAGAAAATGAAGAAGGGTTCGTGTAAGCAGTAAGGCAGAATGTTTGGGTAGTCAAAATATTAAACGTTCGTGTAGCAATCTAGGGATATTAATAGGGTAATTAGTTGATAGTCCTCGAGAGAACCGATGGGGAAGCAGGTGTGTGCAAGGTTTATACTTTCACGTACCGTGTGCATCTCGCAAGGGTCTTTTCAGAATCTAGTCAGCAACTGTAAGTACCATAATCTCTCTCCCTCTCTCCCTCTCTCCCGTTCGTTCTTGCTTCTTCTTGCCATTTCTAACATCATCCTAGAAGAGAATCCTTTTCACCTAACAGCTTTATCAAGTATACCAGTTTAATACCGATAAAGTATTATTCCCTGTGAACATCGTCGAACGCTTCTTAGATATGTATGTGTAGGTGTGTGTAGGTGTGTGTGTGTGTGTGTGTGCGTCTATCGATCTAAAAGCATCATGGTTATGACGAGACGTAACCATTTTTCTTTTCACCATACTTTATTTTTCTGTTTTTCTCTACTTTAAATATATATTTTTTTTTTTTTTTATTAAAAATAATCTCGCGTTTTTTGGATGAATATTAAAATTATTTGTCTCGAACGGATCAATTGTCGCGCGTTGAATAATTTTCTTTCTTTCATTTTTTTCTCTCTCGTAAGATATAAAGAAATTAAATCTACGTTATTATTTTTTTAATTGAAAAAAAAAGAAAAAATAGAACGCTCGTACTGTGCGAAATATAAAAATTGTTTTACAATCGATTGTCGCGATAAGAATATGTTTTTTTCTTTTCTCTCTTCCCAATCGTAGAAAAAGAAAGAAAAATGAAACGAAGGTAAAAACATTTCAATAAAAAGGAAAAATATAAATAAAATAAAGAAAAGGGTAAGAGGGTTATTGCGACAATAATTAGAAATTATCGAGAAATATTTCGGTCTGACCGAGTTTCCTAATCTCGACACGATTTTCACGGTAATATTATACTTCGGTAATGCTCGTTAATTTTTTTATTTTCTCCTTTCTTTTTCTTTTTTCTTTTTTACCTCATTTGTCGTGATATATTCGTTTGAACGAATTCGAAGCAGGCTTGCACGTTCGTTCGTGCGGTTAAAGAAGTGTTTAACCGGTATAAATAAAACGAGTGGTTGAACAGGAAAGAAAGAGAGAAAGAGAGAAAGAAATAAGCAAAGAAATGAACAAGAAAAAATCCGAAAGAGAGTTTTACATCTAGAAATATATAACGACGCACCAACAGTTGCTATTTTTTTATTATTATTATTATTTCTCAACGTTTTATTAAATTTAGCTGACGCACGACTCGAAAATGTTACAACCTAAAAAAGGATACTAATCGTACTTACTTTCTTTATCATTTTTTCGTTTGTTTCTAATTGTTGTACCCGTGTACCTACCACTACTCTTTCCTCTATATTTTTGTTTGTTTTTGAAATATATATTTTGTCTCTATCAGATAAATTGGATAATTAGGGAATACTTACGTTTATATAGGAAGAATAAGAAAATGGGTTAGCTTATTTTTGTATGAGAGTAAGTTTCGTTATGGTTAAGGAAAAAGAAAAGAAAAAATATAAAAAAGTATATTTAGAATAAACCGAAATGTAGAAAGGAAAGAGCGTGCATGTGTATTTGTGTGTGTGTGTGTGAGAAAGAGAGAAGCTAATTAGCAGCGTGAAATGTGGCACGCGAGACGTATGTAAATTAGAACCAACGAAAACAGTTTTCTTTCAAGAATGGCTTACACTCGAATAATGGCCTTTCCGAATAATCAAAAACTTTAACTCGACGACGACGACGTCGACGACGACGACGGCCTCAACTCGTCTCCGCTTAGTTAAGAACAGTTTTGTATAATTTAATTGCACTTGAATCTGACACCTTTTGGAAAAGTCAACGACGAATATTCCGCTTAGTGTATCGCGTAAATTTTTAAAATACATATATATATATATATATATATAAAAGTGATTCGTCTGAGAACGATTATGCTTTTAAGGATTAGAATAAAATATTCGAATGTTCTTCAAAGAAAATCGGCTTTTACGATAGAAGAAGAAGAACAGTAACGTTCATCCTTCTTTCCACTTGCATTATTATATTTTCACCGAATGTTTTATCTCTACAAAGAAAAGTATCTCGTAAATTTTTAAATAAAATTTGTCCCGAGTTCTATATTGTGTGCGTGTGTGTGCGTTTTTTTTTTTTTCTTTAGTTCGTAAATATTTTCGTTAAAAAATGGTTCGGTAAGGACAAAAATGTAGCATCGTATCGCCATTATCGTTTCTCAACGTAACTCTCCCCTACGATTTATCGTCGCTTATTGAACTATTTATATACACGTACACACACATATAGATAGGTGTACACACAGGTGAATACATAGATGTATATCGTTCAGCAGGTTTCGAGTTTCGTTGGACCACTCGGAACTACGAAGTAGGGTCTGCGTTGAACAGCCGATATAAACTTGGTACTTCTCGCGATAAACGCAACAACCACGGACGTTACGTCGTTTCAACTTTTTATCGGTTTGGAAAGATACTTTGTACCTTCCTGGATTTCGAGAAACTAACTAAGAAAAGAGAGGGAAGGGAAAAGTAAAGTCTAACGCAATATTATCTCGATTTTCCTTTTTATATATATATCTATATCTCGTTTCAGCGATCTTTGCGTTGGGATCCTTTTAAAACGTACGACGTTAAATAAATCTAACGAAGGAAAAACAACCCTTAAAAGTATTAGAAAAAAAAAAAGTAACGTAATACGAAAAGGTTAGAGCGTGTGGGTGGGAATAGAAAAACGGTTTTGCCGATGTTGTAGAGATATCAAAGATCTCGAAAAAAAGAAATTCTTTTTATTATTTTTCTTTTCTTTTCCACCCTTTTCCTTCTATCTATCTACTCGCTCGTTCGCTCCTTAAGATTTTAATGGTTGTAAATCTATGCGCAAATTTATCTCGCAAAGTACAAACTACGGTTTAAAACGAAATCAAAATAGGAGAGAAAAGTGAAGAAAAAAAGAAAGAAATAAAGAAAGAAATAACACACAAACACGTAGGTCGGTTATCGAAGGGCTAAACCTTTGCGCGATATTTCGGGTACCAAGTAAGGTTCGTGAGTCAAGGTAAGGTGTAAAGTCAAGAGGCAGAACATTTTCGAACGTGAGTACACAGATTGGATGTAAGAGAACAGAGAGGAGTGGGTATAACGAGGAAGGTCGTTGAATCAAGTTCCACCTCTTGAACTCTCTCTCTCTCTCTCTCTCTCCTCTCTCTCTCATTCTCTTTATCTTTCTCTTCCTCTTTCTCTTCGAAGACGGTTGGTTGGTGAACTTAGGTAGAAGGAAAGCACATAGAAAAGGGAAAGGTGGTGGATGACGTTAAAGGGTGTAGTGGTGGTGATGGTGGTGGTAGTAGTAGTATCATAGTAGTAGTAATAGTAATAGTAGTACGCCGTTCGCGAATAAGAAAAAACAGAAGGAAAAGGAGGAGAATCCTCTTGATGGTACTTGCACCAAGCCAGTATGTACCGCGGCTTGGGGCTGTGTCTTCAAAAGTACTGAACTAGCCTCTCTCTATCTATATGTATGAGCTAGAACGTGTAACAATAAGACGCTAAGAAAAAAGTCCACGTACATAGACAAATACATACATACATACATACGTATACCTAGAGAAAGAGAGAGAGAGAGAGAGACAAACGCAAAAGATAGTTGCTACGAAGATAGTTGGCTCGAGTTGGCAAAACTTTGGCCGACGTAGTTTTCCTTTAACCTATCTCTCTCTCTCTCTCTCTCTCTCTCTCTTTTTCTCGACTTTTTTTCTTTTACTTACTTACGTTAGTCTTTCTCTCTCATTCTCGCGCTTGCTTTCCTATTTCTATTCTCCAATTTCCCCCACCCACCCCCCTGACTATTTTCCTTCAGCTAAAGTATTTTTCGGTACGGCCTTATCAACGTTTAGTCCTTTGAAAGGACGAAACCACAGATGGCAAAACCCTACGGTTGCATTTCCTTATTCACCATCTCTCTTTCTAATTGACTGACTGACTCTAACTGTCTCGCTTTCTCACTCATTCATTCATTCATTCATTCATTCACTCACTCGCTCACGCCTAAGTTTTGCGTGCGCGAGCAAGCTTCTTCTTCTTCTTCTCCTACACCATCACCACCACCACCACCATCACCATCACCACCCTACACCACCACCACCACAGTCTTTCTTACGAGCTCGGCAAACTCGTTAGCGCTCGCTCACTTAGCGAACTCGTTAAAGCTGCCTAAGTAGTGAATTAAGCATATATCTTTCTCTCGTCTCTTCTTCTTCTTCTTCTTCTTCTTCTTTCGCTTCTAGTGTTTGCGCGTTTAGTTTTGCTTCCACCTCCTCCTCCTCCTTCTCCTGGTACTTTGCTTTTTCCCCCTTTCCACCTTCTCTACCTCTTCCTATTGCTTTTTCTTATTCGTTCACGACTTTTACTTCTTACCTTTCGAAAACTTTCGGATTTCCTTTATCGAAACTTCTTCGTTTTCTTCTTCTTCTTCTTCTTCTTATTCTTCGAGGATAATTTTACTTTCGGATATTCCCGTGTTTTCTTATTCCCCCTTCTTCTATCTCACGTTTAACGTGTATTTAAATATTTATCAATTTATCTCGAAATTCGAATCGAATATTACCGATCGAATTATTATTAACATTTGTATAGATAAAAAAGAACAAAAAATACAATGTATATAATATTAAATATATTATATATGTGTATATAAATCTCTCACATTATAATTTTACACGCGCGAACACTTTTATTATTACCCCAATACATTCCTTCTTTTTTTCTTTTTACACACGCATAAACGTTTCTCTCTGATATCGTATTCATTCAACCTTTTAATGAACATAAAATCGAGCGTATAATGATAGAGAGAGAGAGAACTTGAAAACAGATTGAATTTTTCATCGGTCCAACGAGGCGTGCGTGCATATCGAAATTTTGACGCACCTATCATCCCTTTCCGCGATATTCATCGATGCGATATTTATATTTATCATTTATATTAAATCGTTATTAATTGATATGATCGACGATCGACGATGACGATAAAGAAGACGAAGTACTAACATTTTATTGTTATTCATTAATTTTCTCTTTTATAACGTCGCGAATTATCCTACGAATTTTCGTATTAATTTTCGTTTAGAAATATACGAGCGGGCTAGAAACACGTTTCGATCGGGTAGCGTTAAATGAAGTTTTACGGGAAGATCAAAGCCGATTTTTATTTTCTTTCTTTTTTTTCTTTTTTTAATCGTTTTCATCAATTTCCCCCCCTCTAGTCCCCTCCCCCATTCCCCATCCTTGGTTTCTTCGTTCTCATATAAACCGTGCACGCAACACATATCACGCGTAATCGTTTATTCAAAACGTTGTTTAACATAGAAAATATATAACGAACGCGTTTATAATTTAACGAGAAAAATTAATATATAAATATAAAATGTTAGGATATAATCTAGGACGATCCGTTCATCGATAAACTTATGGTCTCGCTTACGTAATATTACGTACTTTGCTCGTTTAACGCGTTAACGTATTCCGTTTCGTAGCAAACCGTATCCGGTCGAGTCGCTTTCATTACCGGTAGGAACGTTTATATCTGCGTTCTCCACCGGGGGAAGTTGGAAGTTAGACCAATTACAACGAGAGATGCCTTAAGGCCTTTATCTCGTTTCATCTTGGTGGTCTTTGATACTCGAAATGTCTTCCCTTCCCTTCTCTTCCCTTGCCATCCCTTTCCCTACCCTGTCTTTCGAGTTTCCACTCATCTTCAATATTTACCACCCCCTAGTGGTATTAAAAAAAGAAAAAAAGAAATATTTAATACGCGAACGAAGAGACAAATTGTAATTTAATGTAATCAAAATCTATCTTTTTATCCAATATGCAATAGAAAGAGGATTCCGCTTTTTTATTTAATTAAATTCTTTCTCTATTGACAATGTAATCTCAATCAAGAGAGTGAGAGAGAGAGAGAGAGAGAGAGAGAAAGAGAGAAAAAATGAATTGAGTGCAAACAAAAATGCGTAGGACCGAAAACAATAGAAAAATTCTCCATGACATTTCGAATGGAAAAAATAACAACAACAACAACAACAACAACGATAACAGTAACAAAACGAAAAAAGGGAAAAGGTAACAAAAATTGTCGAAACGTTTCAACAAACGATTTATCTAAAACTCCATTCAGAATCTTTCGCGAATTCTGGGTAAACCGAGATACTCCGTGAGGTAACAAGTTACGTGACTAGTCAAATATATCTCTATCTTATCGGTGATAGAGAGTTCAAAGAGAGAAAAGAAAAGAAAAGAAAAGAAAAGAAAAGGAAAAGGAATAAAAAGGGAATACAAAAAATGGGGCTTATAGATTCGATCGATGTTAAGAAAGGGTAGGAAAACGAATAAGAAAAAGAAAAAGAAAAAGAAGAATAAGAAGATAAAAAAAAGAAACAAATCAAATAAAATAAAATAACATAAAATATGAGAATGAGGGATTAGTTTGATAGTGATTGATAGACGGGGAATGGGGGGAGGGGAGAAAAGGTATCGGTATTAAAATAAAAAAAAAAATAAAGGAAGGAAGAGAGGGTGGGGCGTTTGTTCGGTGGTGATGATTGTGGTGGTGGTGGTGGCGTTTGAGAAGAGTAGAAAATAGGAGTTGACAGTAACGTTTTCTTACGTGCGCGCAGGTGGAAGCACTTTCGAGAAGCATGAGAGCTACAACGGTTCCCTGCTGCAATTCCATCGCGTCGAGAGACGACAAATGGGGGTGTATCTCTGCATCGCCAGCAACGACGTGCCGCCGGCCGTTAGCAAGCGAGTGACGCTCGCCGTGAATTGTAAGTTCGCCTTCAAACACCACCCTCTTCCTCTTCCTCCCCCTCCCCCATTCCAAACCTTTTCCTCTCTTACTTTTCCTATTTTACTTCTATATCTTTCCCTTCTTTTCTTCTCTCTGATTTCCGATCGTGACCCCTCCCCCCCTCCTCCTCCTCCTCCCACCCAACTCCCAGCCCCCTTTTTTCTTTTCTACCGCGAAAATACCCTTTTTCAAGAAACCAATGTTGTACCCACACCTCCTCCTACTCCTTTGTACCTACTTACATATCTACAAGAACTACGAATTGTCCTCCTCTACAATCCTTCTTACTTTACTGTTACTCTATATACGTGTGTATGTGTTCGAATTCCGTCAGGGTGTGTGTGTGTTTGTGTGTGTGTGATGTAACGACCTGGCACTGCGGACTACGACGCGTCGAAAGGTTGAAGACGCTGACCGTCGACTTCGACCAAACTCAATTCCACCCACCCTCTCTAACCACCCCCTTCCTCTTCCTTTTCTTTCATCCCTCTCCTTACCCCTTTATCCTGCGATCTCTTTATCGATCACTTCAGATTCTTTCCTTCTTTTCTATTCTTTTCTTTTCTTTTCTTATCATTTTCCTTTCTTTTTTTTTCTTTCTCTCTCTAATGCCGTCTTTGAAATTTCTCTCTCTCTCTTTCTCTTTCTTTCTATCTGACTCTCTCTCTCACTCTCTCTCTTTCTCTCTCCCTCCCTCCCTATCTCTGTCTCTGTCTTTCTTCATCGTACTTTCCCGTGAAACTTTGATGTTGAATTAATCCCATCGTATGCGGGCTCCCGCTGTTCGGTACAAAGCTCAGCTATTAATTACGCTATTGTCATTATCATAATCGCGATACTTCCGGTTCATTGTTCCGATCACAAAGAGATGTAACGAGACTTTGTCGCGCGTACCAAAGTTTCCTTAACTACAGGGTAATATTGTTGCTGATAATACACTAACGTGTAGGTGCTTTAACGAAGTATTATGTATATATATTTATATATATATAAGAAAATGTTATACGTATCTTTTATATATCCTATTCCTTTTCCTACTTTTTATCTTATTAACGAAGAAAATAGTATAATATGTTAAGGTAAAAGAATGAAAAATAATAAAAAGGAAATATCAATTTGTTTTTTCTAATTTATATACTATATACTTCCAAATAAGAGAAAATTAACAAGAACAATTTGTACTTTTATGATTTTTCATTGTAAAAAAGAAATGTTTATACTATTTTCGTGCAAATTTCTTTATGATTACAAAAGGTAATTTAATTTGGAATGGATTTATTTTACGGAAAGATGCGTTAAATTTCATTGTGTATAAGATTAATTTTTCAAATGCAAAAAAATAAGTATAATTTATGTGAATTGAGATTATATTTTTCAGAAAAAATATTATATACTTTCTTTCGAATTTTCATTTTCTCGGTTATCATCGATTTTCTCGCATTGCTTTGCCCAAGGGAGAAAAATTATTTTTATATTCTTTTTCGAATAATAACGTTGACGTATGTAATAACGAAATAAATTTCGTAGATGGTGTTGCTGCTTTTTAAAAATTTACCGATTATTCAAATGTTCTAGAATATCGTTGAAATTTGTTCTATTTTATTATTTGTCACGTTATATTAACTTTAAACACGTATCGACAGTTTAAAGTATGATCATTTATACAAATAATAAATAAACATATTACATTATCTCGTAAAATATAATATAATACTTTGTCGAGGAGTATCTCCTCGCGAGTTTGTTAAATTTGATAGGAAAACCGATTTTTCGAAGGGTTTTAAAATACAACGACGACAACGACAACGATGACAAGGTACGGGATGGGCAAATCGATTGCATCGGTGAGTCGCGCTTCAATGCGGACTTCGAAACGACTGTTCGGAGAATATAATTTCTCTTTCTCCTTCCCTTTTTATCTTTCTATCTCTTTCTCATTTTCCTTATCCGTCTTTGAACGTTTCTATTACGCGCGTATACATTTCTCTATATATTATTATTTTTCTTTTACCTGTACGGTGTGTCCTACGTTTCTAGCTAGAGTCGCTTTTGTTTCCTATTAAGGTATTGCGATGAGAAATAGCAACGTGCATAATTAAATTGGTTGCCTCGAGTATGATTAGAAGAAAATATAGAATACCTTTCTATCCCTCCTTTCATTCAACCACCCATTCAACCACCCAACTTCCCTCACCACTCGCTCTTTCTCTCTATCCATCTTTGTCTTTCTATCTTTCTGTCTCTTTCTCTTTCTCTTTCTCTCTATTCCTTTACCTTTATCTCTTTGATATTACTAGTGAATTAAACATAGAATTGGAGTGCACTCCTCCTCTCGCAGCACCGAAATAAGCTACGACGACGTTACTTAGTTTATGGAAATACAAACGAACATCTTCAAATTTCACATATACTATAACCTGATAGTACTTTTGATATCTTACGTGATTAATTCCAACCTCTACTAGTCTGTGCCATTTCAACGAAATTCGAGATCGTAATTCTAAATATTTTCCCTTTTCAAAGTCATTCGAATATTAAATATAATCTAATTAAATCTCGAGAGGGAAGGAAGAAGTATATTCTTATCGCGAGAAATTCATTCGGTATCGTAATTAAATGTTTAATTTGTTTTCTTTTCTTTTTTTTAAAAAAAGTCCTAATTCCTAATAATTAAAATATATTTTAAACAATTGTTAATTGTTCTTGTAATGTAATATTTTTTATTGCAAATGAGTATTTTATCGTAAGAGAAGTATACTTTGACATATTATAACTGATAAGAATATTAAATGCAAAGAAGAAGGGTCCCAGCCAAAAATATTACTTATAAAAATAATTATTGTATTTTTATATATATATATCTTTTGCAGGTACGAATATTTTTGCGATAGATCAATTTTCTCATCGTTTAGGTTTAAATGATATTCTTTTAATAAGAATAAAATGTTTCTCTGCTTTTTCAAATAAAATTGATATCAATTTGAAGGAAAAAAAAATATCAATTATTTACTATTTATAATTGACACGAGTTATACGAATATTCCAGTGAATTAATTCTCACCTGATAAAATAATCTGTTATAAAGAAAATTTGATAATCTTTTAAATGTATTCGTTGACACGCGCTCGATTACCAACGATTTCTATTTGTCAGAAATGTTTTTTAGTCTCCCAACCTGCTCCCCTCCTTTCCCCTCGAAACCAATCATCCGAGAGAAATATATTTTTCATTCAACAACAACAACAACAACAACAAAATCATAAAATAAAACAATATCTACTACTGCCTAGATAAAATTTCGTTTGGCCACGTACTCGAACGAGTGAACAAACGAATAAACGAACGAGTGAACAAACGAGCGAACGACAAAACGTGTTTCACCTCGAATAATATTCATGTTAGATTTAAAACATGTATATATACACGTATATATATATATATAGAAAATGATCGTGTTACTTTCTCGTGAATGGTATCTTAAACATTTTAGCCTTTCGTATATTATATCATCTTTATATGTTATAAATATATATATATACACTCGCGTATTTCAAATAAACAGAACGGTACGAATTATTCGGAAAGTTATCCAACCTTCTCGTTCAAAGAAAGAGAGAGAGAGAGAGAGAGTAGTACTTGTACCCTGGGAAAATTCGAGTTTGACACAGTCAAAAGCGTATTAACGTCCATCGCATGTCTCCTATCTTATCTCTTTGGATTTACGTTTCGCGTTAGAAACTTCTCTATCTGTAAATGGACGTATATCTACTACTACTATTACTACTACTACTACTAGTACTATTATGGTGTACTCCTTACAAATGGATCATCATGCATATTTACAAGATAAAACCACCATTGGCATAATAATCGTCGAGTAATCCTTTCCTTAAATTTAACCGATATTTATTACTTCTAATATAAGTTAAATTTATATTTAAATCATTCTCGCACATATTTATTAGAGTATTATTTATATTGAAAAACATAGAAAATATTTTCTGCCAAGCTTTCAATACTATTTTATTTAAAATCGTATTTATTGAATTTGATTAGTTGCACCAAGCGTGACGGTACCGAATCAGCTGTTAGGAGCACCTTTGGATACTGAAGTAACATTAAAATGTTACGTCGAAGCATTTCCAAATACGATCAATTATTGGATGAAAAATCGTCGTGGAACTAACGACGAGATGCTGTTGGAAGGGTGAGAAACCATCTATTATCTATTTATTTATTCATTTATTCATTTATCCTTTGAATCTAACGAAGGGAAAAAGAAAAAAGTCAATCTTTCTTTTGTGTGTTTTATTTTGACTTCTTTTCTTTAGGTTTATATATATATATATATATTAAAGATTCTTTGTAAATAATTCTTTGGTAATTCTTTATCTTCATCAGTCTTAGTTAGGGGATCATTTTAATGAAGATTTAAGTTAGTAATCCATCGTTCGTTATATACACACAGACCTAAGTACAGTGTTCGCGAGGAACGATCGGGTTATAAAGTCCTAATGGAGTTGGCGATCAAAGGATTCACGGAACAGGATGTGGGTAGCTACAAATGCATCTCTACTAACAGTCTTGGCAGGGCCGATGGTACCTTAAGATTGTATGGTATGTTGGATAAAAGGGCAACTAACGTTTAAGAAAGAATTCTTTCAACGAATTCATTCATAATGTATTATTCGATAAAATGTAAAATAACGAAGTAACTTTATATTATACTTTTAATCACGATTATTCGTCAAAATAATTCTTCCTTAAATATTTTCATGAATAATAATAATAATAATCATCATCATTATCATCATTATTTAACAATTGATATATCAATGATAATTAATTTTTAATTGAATAATAAGTTTCTTCGTAATTTGAATGAAAAATTGTTCCTTTTTATTTTTTCTTCTTTTTCTTTTTTTTAATTTCTTTTTCATATCTACTATGCAACTTTTATCAAATGATTTTAAACCATGGTTTGTGCCCATACTCTTACTCGATACTGCATCATGTTCGCAAACGTAACAAATTGTTTTATCAATCTCTCGGTTCTATTTTTTCTTTTTTTTTTTTTTTTTTGTAATCAAATTTTAAAACGTACAGAATTTCTTCTACATTTTCGTTCATTTTTAAAAGCACGATAACTTTTGACCGAGCAAACAAATATAACAACGTATTGTTTTTAATTACACTGTGATACGTCAACTTTCAAACGTACCCAAGTATTTTTGAATTTTTATTGATATCAACGAAGTTATGCTATGCCGAATATGTCTATACAAGAAAATACGAAGAAACTTTATCCCCGAGTCAATGCATTTCAAAAATTCGTATACCAAAGGTTCTACTATATACTTTTTTTTATTGGATCGGTTTAAATGAATACGACTTTGTTAAAAGAAAAGAAAAAAATGTTAATTGAAGAAATAAACAAAATATTATTTATCACAATACGTTCGTAGCATTCTCTACATATTTCTTTGGTTTTAATTTTAATTGGTTTGATTTTAATAATTTTAATATTAATATATGCATTCGTACGCGTGACAAATATGTGTGCGTGTTCCAAAATGTCATTAAAAATAAAGAAAATCGTCTATCTTACACGTTTAGTACAAGCACGTAGTCGATATATCGACGTAACGCTTATCCCTTGACTGTTACAGAGATCAAAATCGGCTTGACGAACAGAACGTCTCGTGGGAAGGAACATGTGTCTATCATAGGCGGTGAGTGGATTACTCGATGTCGCTTGTCAATATCGTTCTATTTTTATCTAACATTTAATATTATTTATATCTAAGGGAATAACATATTTTATATTCTTAAATGACAAAATAGGTGGACGTTTGTTTTTTACAAAAAAAAAAAAAAAATTATTAACAACGATCCAATAATATATTTTATATCATATATATTATTTATATTATTATATTTATTGCATATAATTTATATATATAATATTATTCTTACTCGAGTATATAAGGATAAGTGCATTTAATAATATTTATATCTAAGGAAATAATATATATTCTTAAATGACAAAATAGGTAGACGTTTGTTTTTTACAAAAAAAAAAAATTATTAACAACGATCCAATAATATATTTTATATCATATATATTATTATATTAATATTTTATTGCATATAATTTATATATATAATATTATTCTTACTCGAGTATATAAGGATAAGTGCATTTAATATTATTTATATCTAAGGGAATAATATATATTCTTAAATGACAAAATAGGTAGACGTTTGTTTTTTACAAAAAAAAAAATTATTAACAACGATCCAATAATATATTTTATATCATATATATTATTTATATTATTATATTTATTGCATATAATTTATATATATATATATATATATATATATATATATATATATATATATAATATTATTCATACTCGAGTATATAAGGATGTGATAAAAATAAAAATAAAAATGAAAAAAATAAATATAAAATTCTCTTTTTTTTTCAGGTTTAGCAGAAGCCGCTCAAAGTTCCGGTGCAAGCAATGCAAGTGGAAAAGTTCCAGGATACACTAGCAGCTTGTCGCATATTCTATCGATGTTTCTCTTCATACCGGTACTCTGGCCACGGTGAAGAAAGGCATCCCTTCCTGTTCGCTGCAAAGTTGCTGAGTACCGGATGATTGTGTGCCAAAAGAGAGGGGTTTCTCCATAAGAAGAAAAAAGAAGGAGGAGGGAGTTGGAAAAATAAAAAAAAAATAAAAATTTACGCGAAAGTGTCGTTCGAGCGCGAGAAACGTGTGTCTGTCTGTCTGTCTCTGTCTGTCTGTATGTCTGTTTGCCTGTACCTACTAATGTGTGTCTGTAGGTGTGCGTGTAATTTGTGTGTAAGTAAAAAAAAAAAAAAACGAAAAAACAAAAAAGGAGATTAAAAAGCGAATAAGAAGAAAGCAAAAGATGGAGGGAGGAAACGTGAAGAAAGTGAAAGAGAAAAATAAGAGATATGGAGAATAGGGAAAGATAAAAGAAAAAAGAACAAGAAAAAAAGGTAATAATAAAATAAAAATAATTAAAAAGCTCTTCTCCTATCTTCCTTTTCCTACTCCTACTACGCGCCGAACGAGAAGAAAATTCTTAGAGATCAATGGATGTTTTGTCATTGTGTACGCGTCTCGACGTAATGATTTGCAAATCGCCATGAATCGATGAGAACAACAACATTTTGTTGTTGTGTTGTGCGGATAACAAGCGATTGATAATGAATGGATAGAGGGAGAGAAAAAATAAAATTTAAAATAAATAAATAAATAAATAAATAAATAAGAAAAAAAAAAGAAAAGAAACTTGCCGCCAAAAATAATAATAATAATAAAAAAAATAAATAAATAAAAATAATGAGGAGGATCGCGCCGATCATGCTTGTGATCCTTTTTAATCATGCTTACAGAAAAAAAACACACATACACATACACAACAAACACGCGCGCGCAACATACAAATACTCGTACATGCATACAAGAATCGTCGATAATAATTAAACGATCATTTTGTCATTGATATTAAGCGCTGGGGACGTTTTAGACGTCTCGAAAATCGATGTTTCGAAATAAAAAAGAGATGAGAAAATAAAATACACCCCATCGACGAATCGTTACTATTTATATATGTTGGCGTTATTTTATGTAAATCTGTTAATTCGCGTAAATGACTAGATAAAATCCGATAATAATTATACTGACTTCTGTTTAAATATGAATGAAAGCAGAATTACATACTTCGGCAGTGTAATTAATGTATGTACACGAGTAATTAATGTATGAAATTTGATTCGTAGATTAGATCCGATAAAATAATACGACTAATTGAACATTCGTTTTCAAAATACAGAATGAGATAAAACGAGAAATAATTATGAACATTGTTGTAGAATTAATAAAAATAGATTTTAAGAACAAATCAAATTTCAATCTCATATTTTAATTACTTGCGTCTTGTTGGAATTCATATATAGCATCGTTATTTCCTAAAATTTAATAAGTTTTAATGTATAATAAAATTCTTTTTTCAATGCTTTCTCATAAAAACATTTAGTTATTACCACGATTTAACTGAATTATACAATTTAACGCTAACATATATATATATTTACGTTGTCCACGTTATTTTAAAGAAAATTTCCGAGAAGAAGAACATTTTCGAACGTTGTTAGAAGTATTTCGAGAGAAGTAAATAATAAGTAAGCAAAAGTTTTATATTATAACTCGGTACTTAACTTCGTTCACGCTTATTCTCACACAGTTAGAGAGATACTTCATTTTAATGAGAAGTATATTATACTACATACGACGAGCGTTTTTAACTTCGGCCAATCTATGATTTATGGTCTGTAATGATGTCGAAATATTATCTACGAGTTCTCGAAGTAATGTCACTTGTTAATAGAAAGCTTTTTGCTACTCGTATCCATCTGTAAATCCTTAACGCGAGCGCGTAATCGTACAATCGTATAACTTTACTCGAATAATTAAAAGCCGTGCCAAATCCTTAATATGTGTCAGTAGATATTTCATGCAAAAATTGAATTACAAAATTCGAAAGATTATCATATGAAATTTATCACGATACGCGTACAGCGAGAAGTAATATTGGCGTTCGACGAAAATACAATTTTTATTTGATATTTTTTTGTTTTGTTTTTTCATATGTAATAAAGTATAACAATTATTTATTTATCTCGGTTATTGAAATAATTCTTTTCATAATTAATTGAATTTATTATTCATAGATTTGTTCATATTACAATTGTATTTTTAATATATCTATATGCTAAATACACACGCTATTATTACTTCACCTTATATATTATAATTGAATTACGCGCGCGATTAGTTTCTTGGTACGCAGTGGAGTGGCGCTGCAAACTACATGCGCCAAGTTGTAGACGCTCATTACGCATGCCTATTGCAAATCAAGATGGATGCTCTATCAGCTTTAGGTGGGGTATTTATTTTGGTGTTAGGAATGCATGTATTAAAGTTTTAAAACGAAATTTAGGAGTGATAATCATCCTATTGATGAATTTTTAAATTAATTGGTACGTAATAATAATCTAATTTATATTTATTATTCCATGTAAATATGTCAACGTAAATATTAAGTGTTTTTGTATAACATAGCCTAATCATTTAAAAAGTTTACTTTACAATTGAAATTTTAATTTACAATTTTTTAATAAGAGATCATTTAAATGATTAATATTTGTTTTTTTATATATCAGCATGGCACAGATAACTTTAAACTCACCAATGGAGAACGTAGAAAGTCCAAATACACTGGAATGGAAGCTGCCGGATCAAGTGATGCAAATGCATCGTTTAAAAATGAAGAAGCGTGCTTTGCAAGCACGTATGAATAATAGAATGCGTAATACTAATGAAGGATCATCCTCACCAATTAATAATTCACCCAATAATTCAGATTTTAATTTGAACCAATCAGCATCGCTAAAGCGTAAAAATCCTTTTTTAAAAAACAACGCAAACAAGGAACAAAAAGATATGGTAGTAGAAGAAAATTTAGAAATAAGCAATGACAATACTCTATTTGAATTATTAAACATTAATGTTAAGAAAAAAAAAGTAGTCGAGGATAGTACACCAGACGATCCTTTAAGTTTTACCAGTGTCTTAGCAAAGCTAGAAAATAATGTGTGCGTACCAGAAATAGAAGTTCAGAAAGGTGAAAAGCATGTTCCAATTGATTGGTCGTTGAAAACTAAAATGAGGTTTATGTCTCCTAAGCCGTTCCCTTGGAATAGTAAATTGAAAACAAGCGAAGAGGCTTCTGGTACTACCAGTTTTGTAAGGTGTTTAGATATTAGAGAAAAAGAAACTACGTTAGATACTAGCCCAAATGCAAGGTAAATTTATAGGATTCTTTTTTAATATTATATCTTTGTGTTTCATTTATGCTATTCAATTTTGCGTTATCTTTTTATTAGATTTCACCAATGTTGCCTCGTATGGCAGCATCCATCATTACCGTGGTTAGAATTATTTCCTCGCTCTGCTGGCAAAGTGAGTGCAAGTTTAGGAAGCAATTCCGCAGTAGCAAACAATCAAATGATAAGAGATGCTTTGTACAGAGAATGGTGTGATAGTTTCAGATCGCTTTTTCATTTATTACGAGCACGACAATGTGCATATTTTTATGTCTGTACAAATAATTTCACTGTTCTCTTCCGTGCTGCTGGTATATGCGGTCTGTCTGAAATGCATGCCTTGTTGACGCCTACAACACGTGGTTTTCGACAAGCTTTGAAACAAGAAGGTATAACAAAAATTTCTAAATATTATTTTTATTTAAATGAAATAGTATCATTTATGCACGACATATTTATTTTAGAGATAGAGTATACTATGCCATTAAAGAAAGAACACAAAAAGACATTAAATTTAAGTGATTCCGGTTGCGAAACTTTGGATTCTTGTTCTTCATCTACGGTCCTTAATGAAGAAGAAGACGAGGCACAAGATAAATGGTTGCAGAGTCTTGGCGTAGAGAATTCAGAAATTAAAAAAATTAATAGTTCTCAGGTAGATGCTTAATAATATTATGGTTAATATTTGACCGTGCATTTTGTCATAAAATTTTCATTACCCAGGCGAGAATGATCTTAGAAAAGGAAAGCGAAGTGGACAGTATGAGACAGTCACTGGTATTTGTCAAAGGTGTCGAAGCTCAAGCTTTATTCAATTTGTTAATTAATTGTAAATCAGCTATAACATCAACCGGTGCATTGGCTGGTGTTCCACCAACTCTGTTAGCACCATCTGCGTTTCACGGAGCTACTCTAAGACCATTGAAGGTACTAATTAATTCACTTGTTTATTTTTTATTTTATTTGACATTTTTAAATAACAATTATCAACTATTCATATTATTTTGTAAAGGTTAAAGAAAGCATAGTTAGAGTGGATAAGGACAGATTTTATTCTTTGGAGTTGAAAGGTCCTCTTTTACCTCACATATTACCTTCTCTTTGCGATCTGATGAAATCAAGTCAATTAGAACAGTTTTCAGTTAGTTGTGCTCATTTGTCAACGACGACATCCTTTTCTGCTGCTAAACATGGTCTGGGTAAATAACCTTTTTTTATCAATTCTATTTAATTTTATTAACAATAATATAATGAGTATTTCCACCCTACAATCTTAGAAGAAATAGAAACGGAGGACGTAGCGAAAACGCAACAAAATATATTCGGACAAGAAAACTTGAGCGATTGCGGATTTAATAGCATTTTGTTACGACATTTCTGTAATCCAGATCCGACTAAAATCGAACTTGTAGAAGGGCTTAAGTATTCTAATGGTGTATACACATTGTCGTAATAATTATTAACGATGCTTCAAAGCATCGATATAAAATTTTCTACTAGAGAAAAGAAAATGAAAGTGTTTTTAAAGTGCACAAACTCTCTCTATATGGGTGTTTCATTTAAACAAATCATTTTAATTATTATGACTAAAGGTATCGGCTGTAATTGATATATAATAATATAATTATTTATTTAAGAGACTTTATTATTTCTCAGGAGATAATCAACGAGATAGTTTTAAATGAATTCGACGATAAGTGCCTTGTAAAATATAATCGTATATATATATATATTTAGATGTCCAGGCGAATAATTTTTATTTATGGTGGTATTTTTGCTTTATTTATATTTCTTCTTTTTCTGTACTATTAAATTATAAGATTGCAGGTTAGTAGTAAAACCCGTAAACACATATAAAAGAGATATTTTTAATTGGAATCTTTATAAGAAAACAATATATCATGAATTTACATGAAAATCAACGAGCCTGTAATTCAAATTCTCAAATTACTTTATTACGAACGAACGAACGATTGAATTGTCAAAGTAAAACTTAATCTACTATTTCATACATTATTTAAAGTTATTCCAATGCAATTATTTAAAACTTATTTATTATTTCTTTTTAGTCTACGAACGAGTATGTCTAAATAAATTAACAAACAATACAAAAAATATATATATATAAAAAGAAATAAAATAAAATTAATTAAATTCGTCAATGAAACGAATAATAAATAAATTAATGGTTTTCTTTTTAAGAAAGATGTCCGCCGTACTTTCATCGTACTTTTTTTTCTGTTTTCTTTTCTTTTTTTATCTGCTGTTAGCGATTTGAACGCGCGACCATAAAATAAAATGAAAGAAAAGAGAGAAAGCACAAATATATATATATATATAACGTAGGATCGAATCGTTTACAAAAAGGGATGGTCCGCTAACATTGAATTTTTGAAGATACTGGAGTAAAGTATAGGTGGGGTCCGTAGATTGAACCTCCCCTAAAAATAACGAATCGATATTTCCTCGTTGCCCCCAAACCGGTCGCTCCGGTCACCTCCTGCTGCACGAAAAATCAATTTATCTGTTATACGTAAATAAATACGCAGTATTTTTTTCCCTTTTATATTTCTTTTTTTGCTTTTAATCTCTATTTCTTTCTTTCTTTCTTTTATTTCTTTTCTTTTTTGTTTTAAAAGTACGAACCAAGAATTTTGTTTAACCGTAAAATATCATTTTTCTTTCTTCGTCTCGTATGAACGAATTTATTACGTTAACCCCCGATCCCGTTCATGTGTGTCGAGTCTTTACATTGACCTTAATCAGGAACTCTTGATAACGGGTCGGTTAAGTCGAAATGAATTTTTACGAAACCTTCTCTTGTCTTCTTTAACTTCACGCGAGACTTTATGTCTCGTTAATTTTGTTTTTAAATAATTCTTTACGATAAAAATACCTTTTATAACAGTCATTAAAAAATACGCTTATGTTATATCTCGTCGTTACGTGTCCTTCTTTCGGTTCAGTTTCTTTTAAATGTTTTAACACGTTGACGTAATTTTTGTTACTCCGTATATTAAACATCATTTACATATTTATTATTTAATCCATTATGAAATGAGATAGAAATTAAAATCAAAAAAACAAAAAAACGATAGGATATCACGTAGATCAAATAATTCGTTTCGATACGATAAAAAAGAGAAAATAATTCAATACTATTTTATCGTATTGTTTATATATAATTAAAAATTACAAATTACGTTTAATTAGATTAAAACGTTTTTTAAACAAATTCAATATGATTAAGGAACAACTATATCGTAATTATTTAGAGAAATATATTTGAATAGCAGTAGCCTGTCCGAATTTCGAATTGAAATATAAACGAACGATGGATGAGAACTAGAAAGAGAAAAGGAAAGGGAAAGGGAAAGAGAAAGAGAAAGAGAAAGAGAAAGAGAAAAACGATCTTGTTCTCTTTCACGGTGTGGTGTACGCATAAATGCGGCGAACGATTACGTCAGCACCCCGTTGCAGTCTCTGCTCATCGTATTGCGACATTCCTCGAACGAGTAGCAGTTTCATGTTCCAAGGCCCCTACGTGCTCTTCTCATAGCTCTTTCTCAAGACGAGCAACTTAACGTCTCGATGCTTATATTATTCCTCTTGCCCCCTTTTACCCTCCTTCCTAAATACCCTTTTACTCCCCCTTTTACCCCCCTCACCTCCTCCTTCCTCCCCCTTCAGTCTCAGTCCACTCCCTTCCTTCTATCTACAATGCTATATCTTTTCTTTGTCATCATACTTCGTCGTTTAGTATGGCCGACAAGTTTTCTTTAATTTTTACAAGCTTACGTACTACTTTATTTTTTTCTTCTTCGTATTATTCGTCTCGATGACTAATAATATTTGAATATTGAATAACCCTAACGCGCGTTTCCTATCTACGAGAGATAATTATTGTCCTGTATTATGTGCTGTGATATTGGAATGCGAACGAGATAATTTATTTCGTGTATTTCTTTGTTTGTTTATACGTTATATTATCGTATTATTATTTGATTCGTAAGTAATTCGTTTTATTAAATTGATTTCATTTTTTGTGTTTTTTCTTTTTACTTTTTCAGGGGGGTTAACGGTGTGTTTTAATTCTCCTCGTCAACGAGAGATTCTACGTACTCTCTTTTGTCTTTTTTTTATTTCCAAATTTATCGATGACTAACAGATTTCAATATCGAATAAAACTGACACGTTCTCGATCGACGAAAGGAATTGCATTTGGGAATAATACGTCGATGAAATTTTAGTTCTTTTTGTTTTGGATTTTATTTTATTAACAAATAATTGATACAACTGAACTAACTGTTGTTGTTGTTGTTGTTTTTTTCGATTCATCTACCTCTTTTTAGAAAATAATTATTTAAATAAAATATTTGTACGTGCGTTGCGCTCATTTCACGTGCGCATTACGTTTTCGTTTCCGTTTTCATTTTCGTTTTTGTTTTCTTTTTCTTTTTCTTTTAGTTTGTTTCTTCCAACGTTCATTAGGGAAAATTCAATTTTTGTTGTTTATATAATTTAATTAGAGAAGCAAGTTTTACCTCTCTCTGCATTCATTCTAACAACTAGCAGCATTTATACAAAATTAGTTCCTCCTTTTTAAGCATTCTACGCATGCTTTGGTCTATTTCGGTTCTCGTCTGCAAAGACAACGAAAAACGGGCACGGACTGCTATCGGGTTTTTAACTGTTCGTTAACAAAATTCTTTGTTTTTTTTTTCTCTTTTTTTTCCATTCGATTTATCTTTCTCTCTCTCTCCCTCTCTCTCTCTCTGCGAGCAATTTTTATAAAAATATTTGTATCACTGCGTTCGTATAAATCATTTTCGTAATATCACACAACGTGATATTCGAACAATCGTGCCTTGTCAAAAAAATTCCAAAAATTTATTTAATCGAGCGTTAATTGAAAAAAAAACAAAAAAATTGACGAAAGGTAATTAAGAAAGAAAAAAAAAAGAAAAAAAGTAAACGTAAAGAATTAAAAAATGAGGCACGAGGGGAGGCAGATCAAAATTGATTGTCGCGCAAGCTTTAAAGTGTTTTCCCTAAATAAAAAATCAATTATTATTAGGAAAGAAAAAAAATTAAAATACGTATTTTATTAGACGAAAAAAGAAAAAGAAAGAAGAATAAATGAAATGAAAATATAAAAGAACGAACAACGGTATTAGCTTGGTGGTGGTGTTCGCGTGGCATCCAAATCCGAAAATATCCGATCAACGAAGAGGAAAAGTTTCGAGGTAGGCGCGCGCCAAGAGATTGCGCCATTTCCTTTAAATGGACGTTCTTTCGTGAAAAATAATGAAACGACAAATAAATTAAATGAATAATTGAATAAATAAATAAATTAATAAATAAATAATCGCGAATAAATAAAAAGTGTAATAGAAAAGGAAAGAACAAAATATAGAAGGGAGAAAAAAAGAAAGAAATTTGATTTTTCTTCGGTGGAGTCCCCGATCGAGTCGAGGCAACAACCCCTCGTGGTGTATACATATATATATGTATATACGGGAGGGTTCAGGGTGGATAAAGCCGCCGGGTACGCGGAGCCAGGAGAAGGGGGGAGGGAGTTTACAAGGGTTTTCCATGGTGGGGAGGTAGCCAAAAGAGAGGGGAAACTGGAATACGCGCGGGGAGGTAGAAAGTGCGAGTGAGCGAGTGAGCTAGCGAGTGAGTTTTGTTCGTTAATCAGACGAAGACGGAGGAAAGAGGTAGAGAGAGGACGACGAGGAGAAGGGGGAGGAAGAGGAAGAAGAAGAGGAGGAGGAGGAGGAGGAGAAGTTGGAAGCGTACGACGCTGCGTGTGCGCGCGCGCACCTCACTCTTTCTCTCTCTCTCTCTCTTTCTCAGTATGTGTATGGGGTGGGAGGAAGGGGTACGTGTTTGTATTTGTGTGTTTGTCGAACGAAGTATACACTTCCACGAGTGAAAAAGAGAGAGAGAGAGAGATATATATTACATACTCTCTGTGTATATGTGTGTGAGTGTTAGTAGAATAAGGCTTCCGTACAGTGTAATACACGTTACCAACACATCTACGATTTAGTTTCGTATGCGTTTTACCACGGGGGGTTTCGAGAGTAAAGGAAAAGAGAGAGAAAAAGAGAGTAAAAGAAAAAGAGTTAGAGAGAGAGAGAGAGAGAGAGGGAGAGAGAAAACGATGACGATGAGGACAACAAGGTTTATGGTAAAATACGAGGATATAACTATATGAACGAGGATGACTATGACTATGACTATGACTATAACTATGACTATGACGGGGAGTACGATGAGGACGAGAACGGGCACGACCACTGGCACGATACCGCGTGGGGGTTGCACGGAGACCCCCTGGTGGGGCTCGGACTCCCGACCCCACAGTCCCCCGCTGGAAATGATATCAGTCGCGACTCGGTCGAGGGAGCCCCAACAGCACGACTACGCTCGGTGCCCCTCTGACGCGAACCAAAAGTATTTACCAATTTCTTCACGTACCTAATATACCTCGTTCCTCGCACATTTTCAACGCTTTCTCTCTTAATTCTTTAACTCTCTTTCTTTTTCTCTCTCTCTCTCTCTTCTCCTCTCTCTTCTCTCTGTCTGTCTGTCTGTCTGTCCGTCTGTCTCTCTCTCCTTCTATCATACTCTTTTAATCTCATTATTAAAGTTGAGGTTGCGGGGGAACGTGCACAAGGGGAAACCATAACGATCGGTGTTATCATCATTAGTGATTACAATTTAGTGCGACAAAAGTTAGAACACATCTTCGCGTTACGGATTTTTGGAGACAATCATCATCATCATCACCACCATCGTCATCGCCCATCGTCATCGTCATCGTCATTTGTTTCTTCTTTCCCTTGATCTTCTTCTTCTTCTTCTTCTTCTTCTTCTTCTTCCATCATCTGATTCTTCGTTTTCCTCTGTTTCTTCTTCTTCTTCTTCTTCTTCTTCTTC
This sequence comes from Polistes fuscatus, assembly GCF_010416935.1. Classification (NCBI taxonomy): domain Eukaryota; kingdom Metazoa; phylum Arthropoda; class Insecta; order Hymenoptera; family Vespidae; genus Polistes; species Polistes fuscatus. The sequence continues at coordinate 3,052,423 of NW_025113042.1, read as the reverse complement.
TTGTTAGTTGTTTGGTGACCCCAACGTGTCACGCTTGTTCAAAAAAACACGATTCGGAGGTGGGCTGCACTCATCGAGGATTTTGTACTAACGAAGGTAAGGAGAGAGTTTTGCTAGTTGAAGAAGGTAGCAGTCGTTCGTTCGTTGGTTCATTGGTTGTTGGTTGTTGGTTGGTTGGTTGGTTAGTTGGTTGGTTGGTTGGTTGGTTGGTTGGTGTCGGCGACGTCGAGGCGCGGATATTAATAGAGAGAGCGCCGACGACGGTGAGGACGGCGACGACGTTTAGTTCGGTGAGATGAATCGAGATTTTCTTTCTTTTTTTTTTTTATCCCCCCTTCTTTTTCTATCTACTTCTATCTTTCCTATCTTCCCATTTCTCTCTCTCTCTCTTACTCATACGATAGTACACTATTCTGTTCTCTGTTCTGTTCTCTGTTCTGTTCTGTTCAGTTTCGTTGTTGCTTACTCTCTCTCTCTCTCTCTCTCTTTCTGACACAACGTAGGATGGCATGGCCTCGATCCCGTCCGTCCCTCTGTGACCACTCATTCGACTTTTCGAGTTGTCCTGTTTAATGCTAACTTTTATTATAAATCCACTGATCCCCCGTTAATTAATAACAACACGTGGATTTTGTTGTTTTCATTTAAAAATACATTACTCTTTATAATTATACAATTAATGATAATACAAACAAGAATAAGAATAAGTATAAGAAGAAGATAAACATAATAAGAGTGAAAGTGTGAGAAAAATGTGAGACAAAATCGATATATATGTAAATGAGAAAGAGAAAGAGAGAGAGAGAGAGAGCACTTAAAAATAACATGAATTATTATTCGTCGTTCGTTAGTCAAGATTTCATATATATATATATATACACCTCTCCACCATCTTGTTTTTACAATTTTACTCGTTTCCGAAAATAGAGGTATATATGGCACGTTCCCTCAGGATAGCAGCCCCCTTCGTTCGTTCGATGCTATGCAGTCACTCGTGCTTGTCTATTCTAGTGGCTTGCATCGACCCACCGTATATTATCGGCGGGCGTACGTACGAACAGAGAGAGAGAGGAGAGAGAGAGAGAGAGAGAGAGGAGAGGGTCGTTCGTCGAGTCGTTTCTCCTCTAGCGAATCGAGGAATCGATTTTCGGGCCGAACGCTGTGTATCTTCCGGCCCCCCTACGTGAGAGAGTGCTGGCATGGACAAACTCCCTTCGACATTTCTATCTTTCTCTTTCTCTATCACTATCACTCTTTCTTTTTCTCTGCTGACGCAATTATCTCTTTTTCCATGCCCTTCGTTTTAACTTTTATCGTAAGAGGGAAAAGAAAAATAATAAAAGAAGAAGGAATGTGGAATCGTTAAATAATTACTTTCATCGTAATTTACGTAATTAATACTATTGTTTTTTATTATTATTATTATTATTATTATAATATTCCTATCTTCTTTTTCATATATATATATATTCATAGTATCTCCTATTATCTTCTACTTATTTTTCGTAATTCGATATAATTCAATTTGAGATTTGTTATTTACACGATTAAGATGTGATATCTTTCTTTTTTTTTTCGTAAACATTCGATTATGTTGTAGGTAATTTTTAAAAGACAATTGGACACGAGGGTTTGTCAAAGATTTTTTATTATATTATAACAAATCTTATCTTCTCTTCTCTTCTCTTCTCTTCTCTTCTCTCCAGCCCCCCTTCCTACCTCCCCCCGGATAGTTATCATTTTAATTTATCAAGGATAATAAAATTATTTTACCATTGGGATATGATATCACACGAATCATTTTAAAATACGAAAACATATATATATATTTCTTTTCCGGAAACGTTTGCGCGTGTTGTTTTGTGTTTGTCGTACAGTAATGGAAGACACGTGTACCTGAGAAAGAAATCTTTTTTTTTTTGTTTTTTTACCGAAACTACGAAGAAAGGGAAAGTAATAATAAAACGAAGAAAGAGAGAGAAACAGCAAACAAGCTTGTTGTTCGTCTTCGTATTATCTATTTCTTCGCGTTGGAAACTTGTTAAACTTACGAGGACTTTCTTTTCTTTTCCTTTTATTTTTTTTTAATTTTTTTTTAAGTCAAAGTGTTACACACGTAAGATCGAGTTATTTATATATATATGTTTTTCTAAAAGCACATCGGGGTCAAATAAAAATTATCTATCTTGAAAAAAAGAAAAATATAAAGAGTCAACGAGAGGAAAAGAAGAAGAAGAAGAAGAAGAAGGAAAGAGGTGAAGGAAGAGTAGGTGGGTGAGGATGAGGAGGGGTTCGGGGGGTTCGGGGGTTAGGGTTGAGGTGAAGAAGGGAGAGGAGAACGTAGGGAGCCCCTTGGAAAGTGCGTGCGTGGGTCCACCAACGAAATTATGGATCGAGTCGAGCCGAGCGTTCGCGTCTGCGCGTTTTAACTTATCCTACTGCTTTCTCTCTCTCTCTCTCTCTCTTTCTCTTTCCCCCCATTTCTCTCTTTAGTTTTCTTCTCGCTCTCTAGGTCCCCTCCCTGTTTTTCTCTTTCTCTTTCTCTTTCTCTTTCTCTTTTTCTTTTTCTTTTTATTTCTCTTAACTTGCACGTTTTCTACGCGCTTTTCCCCGTACCCGGTGCGCATGAAAATCCCTACGAATTCACCCTTAGGAATATATACACCCCCTCCCCCCGTCTTCTCTTTCGTTCTCTCTTTTTTACTTTTTCTCTTTTTTCTCTATTTTTTTTTCGTTTGAACCGTTCATTCTCTCCCCCTTTTCTCTTTTCGTTTATTCTTTCTCACGCGTTACCCTTTGTCGTTTATACTTTGTTCGGGGTGGGGGGGTGGATGGGTTGGTGGTGGATGTGTATGCACGTGTACACATTTTTTCGCGATTTATTTCACATAATTGTGAAATTACGAGAAAAAGAGAGAGAGAGAGAGAGAGAGAGAGAATGAATGAGTAATTATTTATTTGTTAAAAGACTTCAAAGTTACACGAAGAGCTTATGTATTTTAGATTAATTTAAAGAGTATTACGAGCACGATACGAATTTACATTTGTACGTTAGGTAAAAGAAAAAAACAAAAAAAAAGAAGAGAATAATGATTTTATTTCGTTTTATTTGTTTCGACAATTCGTACATTAGATAGAACGAATCGAATGAATTCCATATAATTGTGATCAAGGTTTTAATCACAAAGATTAAATATTTTATAATTTACTTTCGGAAATGTATATACGATAATTATACGATTATATTCAATTAATAATATATTAAGAAAACAAATTTTTTATCCTATTCCTTCGAAACGAATTTGTTTTTTTTTTTTTCAAGATTATGTGAAAACATATGAATTGAATTTGATCGAAAAAGAAATTGTTTGTCTCCGTTAAAGAATTCAAGATTTGTCAACACACCTGATAAAGAAATAAAAAGTTAGAAAGGGAAAGGGAATGAGAGGGAGTCAAAGAGGGAGAGAGAGAGAGAGAGAGAGGGAAAGAGGGATAAAGGGAGATCGAGCATATGGTCGTTAGGCTAGTGTTTAGGAAATTTGTTATTCACACTCATTTAGCATCGAGGAAGACGGCTCAATAGAACAGTGTTTATAAGACCGTCGTGAGAAGAGGGAGAGGAGAGAGAGCGAGTGAAAGAAAGAGAGAGAGAGAGAGAGAGAGTACGGGTACGGGTACGGGTACGGAATTTTCACGAAAGTATCGTTTGATTTTAGCGATCCTAAGCAAGAGGATATTCATACGAAGCTCGTTTATGCAACAACGACACGTGTATTATAAACACACACACACACACACATACATTAAAGAAAAACACACGACACACACACACACACACGTGTATTATCTATAATATACACGTATAAGATACAAAATAACAAACAAATAACAATACATACAAATGTACACTCGTTAGAAAAAAGTATAAAACGCGATTTAGAATTCGAAAGGATTTTGGTGTTTGGTGATTACGATAAAAAAGAGAAAAAAAAAGAAAACAAAGTAAAAAAGAAAAAAAAGAGGTGCATGGTCCAATTCGCGGTTCAACCTATTTAAATGTCTCTTCATGGACGAGTTATCCGTGATGCACGAACGATTACGATCTAGTCAGTATTGCATAGTAAGTATTTCTCTCTTGCAAGTGCATATAACACGCATCATATATACATATACACGATATATTAATCGGTAGGATGAGACGACGAGGATCGAACGGTGGAATGTTTTTTCCGTTCAACGCGTCAATTAAAACTGCTACGACGTTAACGTGATAGTCGGTTCGTGGTTCTTTCAATGCTGATGTAACTATTATTACAAGAGCCTCTCTGTTATCTTAAAACAACCTATTGTATAAACACATATACACACACGTGCATGCATCCATTTAAGTGTATACGTGTGTGTTATGTGTGTGTGTGTGCGTGCGCGCGTAGCTATGTTTTTTTAAATTTTATAATCGTTAACAGAGAGTTTTTATTTTCCGTTCTTGATGCTGCACTCGATGAATAATAATTTTTCCTTTTAATTCGATCACACGTTCAATGAATCGTAATACGTATGTATGTGCTTGTTTTATATATTGTATTTTTTAGATTTATATAAATACGCAATTAGGTTCGTACAATTTGTAGGAATATTTTGAAAAATATATATGTCGTCTGTTCGTTCGACGACGAGTGAACTTTTATTTTCGTATTCGTCGATCGATCGAGCGTAAAGATTTTAACGTCGTAGAATCGTTTTGTTTCATCTCTTATTCACTAGCATCTTATCTAACACGTTTTACATGTACCTTACGTAAATACGAAACAATACGGAATTTATTTGTTCGTTCCACCTTCTTTTCATTTTTGTTTACTTTTTTATTACTCTATTTGATTACTTGGATTTTGCATATGATTTTTTTTCTCTTTTTTTTTTTTTTTTTTGATGTTGTATTCATGAGTTTGGATCAAGTCTCGATAATGATAATAATAATGATGATGATGATGATGATGATGATTATAATGATTATGGTGATGGTGATGATGATGGTGGTGATGGTGATGACGATGATTATGATTAATCTTTGACGTTTCAGGGATTACAATCTTCTA
>NW_025113042.1:3042814-3044644 GCF_010416935.1 Polistes fuscatus | reverse complement strand
AAAAGTTCGGTAAAATCCGAACGAGCCCAATACAAACCTTTTTCTTGCGACCTTTGTATTCTGGCTTTCACCCGAGCATCACATTTGGCAAGACACAGAAGGGTTCATACAGGAGAAAGACCGTTCGCGTGTAACATATGTCCAAGAATGTTTGCCAGGCAAGACAAATTGAAACAACATTTGGATTCGCATTTACAAACTTCTAAGAAAAAAACCAACTTAAGTTCACCCCCATCTATTTCTACGCCATCATTACCGGTCAAAGGAAAACGCGGAAGACCTAGGAAGGTTTGAACGATGATAATTTCGATAAGTTTTATCGAAGTAAGCTTCATTTTTTGATATTATACAAAGGTGATGATATAAATTGTCATGATTTTTTCAGGTAAACGCTGAACAAACGGCTATGCAGGATTTTTTAAAATTCGGCGAATTCAGTTCCCTCTTGGACAAGTCGCAAACCAACGAAGGTTTAAGTAAAAACGATGAAAATTCAGGCAAAACATCGTCGACGAGTGCCACGACCACGACCATGACGTCGACCACTACGATTACCACGGATCTTGAAAAAAGGGGACACAGTCGGGATGATTTTTCTAAACAGAGGGGGGAACTTCTTAACGATACCAACAAAAATAAGGAAGATGACAAAGATAAAGATAATTATGGGTGTCAGGTTGAAAATGGTCAGGATATCGTTTAATGAAACTTTCCAATCGCGTTTTTTTCTCTTTAATCGACAAAACTTTCTCCATTAACATTATAGGATCATTTTTATTTTCTATATCCCCGTAACGTCGTGACAATATATCAGTGTGATTGTCATTTATTATTTATAAAAACAAAAAGAAAAATCAACAAAAATTTGCAGATCTTTTTTCATTGCACAGATTAATTATCGATTAATTGTTCTTCCGTTTTATTCGTGTATTTTGTACCTGAGTCTAATTAACACTGACGACTAATAATATTTTACACTTTATAAATCATTTTCGTAAGAAAGAAAGAAAGTACTGATAAAAGAGAAAATAACACACATAACTTTGTTTTATTCAACGAATGAGACTTTTAATTGAGATTTGATAGGATCAAATTTAATACGACATTCGAGTAAATATAAAGGATTGTTTGTTTTAATTATTAATCGTATATAGGATTAGGAGGATTTAGAATGAAATAATACAACAAAATATACGATTGGAGATTAGAACATTTTAAAATAGGTGGAAAACTATGATCTAATATAGGACTTCTCAAAGTTTTTCCATTCGATTAAAAACCCCTTCTTTTTTTACCCGAGTAAATCTTTTCGTTACACTCACAGACAAGATTATACGTTTAGTTTAGAATTCATTTTTGTTCGTCTCTAAGGAATTTGTTATTATTGTTTAAATTTTTACGACTCCCAACCCCATGGATGGACCATACACTTTGAGAAGCTCTGGGTCTAATTTACACCATAAATTTTATCCGACTCTCTATTTCCATCAAAGGAATCAAATTTTTCTTTCATTCGTTGTTTTATTCGATTACCAAAAAAAAAACTAATATACCGATCAACTTTCTATTAATACTTAAAATACATACAACGGTATTATAGATAAAAATACGTTTATCGTAAAATATTTATTATGGGATTAGTATCTCGTAATGCTTTTCACGATACCGATCGTTTAAATAATTTAAAGATATTATATATAAAATACGTATTGCAAAATATGCAAATTGTTTACTTATAATTGGATTCGATGATAACATTGTGAGCCAATTATTTACGTAAAGAAAGAAAAAAAAAATACTACATAAATTCATACATACATACTTACATAG
>NW_025113042.1:3041202-3042714 GCF_010416935.1 Polistes fuscatus | reverse complement strand
ATCACCATCACCATCACCATCACCATCACATTCACGGCAAATGCCTACAGGGGGTCGACTTCACTGAATGAGAAAGTTGAAAAATCTTGACCGACAAACGAGACGAGAAAGGAAGGAAGAAGAGTAGGAAAGGGGTGGTGCTAGAGAGGAGGAGGGGGTGGAGGGGGAGGAGGAGAAAAAAAGTAGTATAGAATAGATTAAGAGGGATGGCTCGAGTTAACTGAGGGAACGGAAATCGATGCTTTAAATTGGAACTCTCGGTCATCCTGAAATTTTCCTTCGACTCTTATTTCATTAGAATGAACGAACGTATTTTTTTTTATAGAAAAAAAAAGGAAGAAAAAATACGTGTCCTATTTTACAAATATTTTTTCTTGGGTTCATTTATACACACACACACACACATTTTCATATATATAACGTATAATATAATAAATATACACACGCAAATATATACAAACACGTGCACACGTTAAATTTATATACAATGTGAGAGAATTATGAGAAAATTGATAATATATATTTTAATACTTTCGTAATAAATCATGCACTCCATGATTCGCTTATTCTATTCGTTCGAAATTTATTAACGCGTACGTACCCTTGCAGTAACGTGGTTTAATTAAATATTTTTTCACTTCCTCTAAGTCTTTCTTTTCCTTCTTTTTTATTTCTTTACTTTTTTTTTTTTAATTAATTAATTAATTATTTTCTCGCGTAGATCGATTTGTTACGGGATAATCTATTTTGCTCGGTTACTTGTTACATAAATTAACGAAGCCACGTGTATGTTAAGTGTATGGGGAATTAATATATATATATATGTATATAACGTGTAATTAATCATCTTTAGTTTTTGTTAATCAAGAATATTTCATGATTATACAATATACCCGTTCGTATCCGTTAACGATCGATAAGGATTCGTGTTTTCGACAACTCGTCCAATTAAATCGTCGACAATAACGGTGACGCCTTGGGTGGCCTCGTTATCAAGCAACCTCGAAGGCATGTATCGATCTTACGGTATTGATAAAAACACAGATAGACTGAAAGAAAGCGTGACGGAGGGGGTTGGGTGGGTGGTATGAGGTAGGATTGGGTGTTATTATCTTTCTTTTGTTTGTTGAAAGAAACGAGCAAAGAAAATATGAAGAAATAGAAAAAGTAAGAAAAGTATACTTTCTTTATGGTGTTATCATCGTAAGATGCTTTTGAAAAATGATCGTATATATCATTATTGATGAACATTAGTGAGAATTGTTAATAATTAAGATAGAATTAGCAAGGATAAAGTTTTATAATGGAAAATTTGTGCAGGAAGTTCTGAAAAAAAAGGAAAAATAGAAGAAAAGATAATATATATATGTGTCACCATTAAAATTTATTATTCAGTTAATTCATGAAATAATAATAAATTACTATAAATATTGCTAGACGTTTTTAGGAAAATTACAAAATTTTATTAAAAGAATTTGAATGTATACTAATAGTAAAACTGATAGTTTTTTT
>NW_025113042.1:3039475-3041102 GCF_010416935.1 Polistes fuscatus | reverse complement strand
AAAAAAAAAGAAAGAAAAAAAAAAGATCGAAATAAGAAAGGAATGAATGAAAAGGAAGAAAGAAAGAAGGAAGGAAGGACAGAAAGAAAGAGCACTGCTTATTGGATCTGGAAAAGTAGGAGTCTCTTGGGAGCAAGCGAGCAAGAGGAGAGTTACGGAATTCCTACGATAAAGCAGCAGGGAACAGTGGTAGGATCAGGAAACTGAGAAGGATCGAATAAAGATGGATAGATAAGGATAAGGAAGAATTCATGATGGTAAAAGAAGAGCAAAAATAGCTAAACCGAAGATAAACTATTGTAATTTCAATGTTTTTTTGTTATTTCTTCTTAATTTTCTGGTTTTTTTTTGGTCATATATCTGTAACTAAAATATTATCAGAAATGTCGGATATGTTATATGATTAATATTGATTAATCATTCGATTTATATTTAATTAAATATATGAAATTGAAAATTATTAGCAATCGTAGATTTATATATCTCTGATTATATGTTTGAGTAAATTGTTACGAACACTATGATAGTTTTAATTGAATATTATAATACTAATTTCTTTTTTCTCTAAATACGTCAAACTAAATGTCAAATATATTCGAGGATATTGTTTTAAATAAATTATTCGACAAAAAGTTGGAAGTGTAAAACGGTTCGAAGAAAAGTAAAAAAGTAAACGTGTTTGAAGAAAATTAGAGCGAACTTTGTTTCTAAGACCAAAAAAAAAAAAATTAATAATCTGCTGATAATTCTATTTAAACAAAGAAGAAAAAAAAAAGATATAATGTAATAGCGTTACTCAAAGAAGAAAATAAAGAGAGAAAAAAAAGAGAAAATGTAAAGAATAGGAAGATAGTAGATCGCGTTGATGGTAAGAAAAAGTAATATAATGGGTTGAAGTAGCCGCTGGCCCTTTTCTTACAACTTGTATTAAACTGCTGTCACGACAAAGCTTGTACCATTTAGTCGTATCTATACGTGTTCCTATGCGCGATGGTGTGTAACACGTGTATACGTGTAAGATAGTAAGAAAAAGAGAATAGGATAAAAGGTAAAAAAAGTTTTTTAAAAATCTCGACTACACTCACTCTTGAGCTCGTGTCCATCGGGCGTACAATTGCCGGCATCCAGAAGACAGTTTACGTAGTTGTTGAGCAGACGATCACTCTTCAGTATCTGGTCCAAGTCGATGTTGTCGTATTTCGTTGTGTACTTATCCGCTGCTACGTAGCACGCGAGCATGCCAAGGAAAACTACGGCGACCTACATTCGTCGTAACAATCATAAATACAACATTACAAAGTATATTCTCTTACCATTGTCGTTTACATTTTTTACTTTCCCCCCAACCCCCATTTTAAAGACTTTTTATTGTGAAAATGCAATAATTTGTAACAATCTTGTAATTTGTATATATATGTATATGAAAAAAAGAAAGAAAACACAAGATGAGATAAAAATGCACAAAATGTACATCATTCGTTTCTCATGTAAAAGTAAAATATTTTTTTTGCACCGTTCAATTGGCCATCCCCCATTTTAAAGACTTTTTATTGTAAAAATGCAATAATTTCTAACAATCTTGTAATTTGTATATATATGTATATGAAAAAAAGAAAGAAAACACAAG
>NW_025113042.1:3035835-3038605 GCF_010416935.1 Polistes fuscatus | reverse complement strand
TCTATCTCTATCTCTATCTCTCGTGTTGTTTGCTATTTGCTATTTGCTAGCGTTTCTAACTCCTGGCGAAATACTTATTTCGTAGGACGAGAAAACACACGCGTCGGTGATAAATGGTCTCTTTATAAAACGGTAATCTCCTCCTTGCTTCGGAGAGTTGATCTTTTCCACGAATAAGACACCGTTTACTCGATTTAACCTGCAAACCTTACTGCTACTCCATTCCTATTCTCCCAAGAGGAAATACTCCATTAAAAAATAAAGTATTAGAAAGAAATACGACGAATTTTTTGTTTTATTTTTTCTTTTTTTTTTTGCTATCCTAGAATAAATTCCTATTGGTATGCCAAGAAAATAAATACGATCTAAAAGTAAAATTTATGATAACGATAGAGAATTGTGAAAAAAGAAAAATAATCGTTATTAAATGTAATTATATGTAATTAAATGAAAATGTGCTTTAAATGCAAATGTAACAAATATTTGTCGAATCAAATGACGTAAGATAAAACGTGACTAATATGAAATTTCAATAACACGTTAATCGAAGGAAAAAAATATGAAACAAAAGAAAATAGAATTTAAAATAACGAATGAATTTTCGATCAATTGAAATCTCTTAAAAATCGTATTAAATCATGATTTAAGTAAGAAGATAATAATAAACGATAACTAAAAGCGTTAACTCCTGGTATAAATCATTTTTCTCCAAAGACTGGACGAGACATTGGATATGGCTCAAGGCCAATGGAAGAAGAATATAAACGAATGGAGAATATTTTCTGACTCTTTATACTCTTACGTATAGGTGTATGTGTAAAAGAACAGTTAACGTATCGCGACTCAAAGCAAATATTAACTTTTATAAATTTATAATCCCTGGTCCATAGGAAAGAGTTAAAAATTTACGAACTCAACTAACCTTGAACTGCGATGAAATGCTATAGTTCGTTTCACGTAGGATTGTTTCAGTCTCATACACATATACACACATACATACAGAGATATATAGACAGATGTATATATCTTTTTTCAAGTATTATCTGTCCAACTATTTTTATCTTTCTTTTCTTGATTTCTTTCTTACTTTTTCTCGTAGTCGTTGGGTCCAGTGACGTCGATTAAACTCGAGATAAAAACTTTTTGGCTGCGTTACTTATTGGAATAAACTTGTTCGAGGTCTTATAAGCCGATTAATGTCAAAGAACGAACGATTTTACGTCACTGTAAGAAGTCATTTCTTACAGGAAACTGTTGAATTCCAACGATTCGATGTTATACAAAAAGTTAGACGAAATTACTATCATGCGGTTAATTCGATAGATTATTTTCAACAGTTTTTTTTATAATAGAATTTAACGCATACCGAGAGTATTATTGTTAAATAATTTATTGATTAGAATTATTATTCTTAAATAAAAAAATGATAAGTTAATAGTTCGATGAGAACAATAATATGAACATAAAATTGTTTCTAAAAAGAAAAAAATATACTTATGCAAATCAATAATCCTCGAAAAAAATCGATGTACTTTTAACATTTAAATCGTTCGATCGATAAAAACAATAATTTTAATTTCAAATGTATTCGTCTGAAAGAAAAAAAAAAACAAAAAAAACCCCGTCTCCCAGAATTCTTAAGAAACTTATGTCAATCAGTTAATCCTCGGAAATGTTAATGGACTATTGACATTTTGATCATTGACGTTTTATCCTTATTTACTTTTGTTAGTATGACTTACGCAAAGAAACGAGAAAGAATCGTCGTTAACCACGTAATATGTTGACTTTTATCTCGCAAATATAGAAAGAGAAAGAGAAATATATATATATAATTATAAATATAATTTTAATAATTCACTATTAGTTTAAAACTAATCAATAATACTACTATTAGTGTTCAAAGTTAATTATTATAATTATAAATATAATGTTAAAATAATTTAATATAATTAATATAATTATAAATATAATTTTAAAATAATTTAATATAATTAATATAGTTATAAATATAATTTTAAAATAATTTAATATAATAAATATAATTATAAATATAATTTATATATAAAGAGAAAGAGAGAAAGAAAATAAAATAGAAAAATATATAAGTAAGGTAAGTAAATGGATAAAGAATGAAAGAAAGTGAAAAGGTAAAAGAGAAGAAATCAGAGAAATAATATAAGAAATGAAAAGAAATAAATACACGCGCAATCCGTCGTTTCACGCTCGCGCACACGCGATTCGTATTATGCAATCGACGCCATTACGGTCCACGAAGCTTCCTAACGCCTTTCACTCTCGCGAACAAATTTCACTCCTTCTCGAACACCTTCGACTCTCCTTTCCTTTCCTTTCCTTTCCTTTCCTTTCCGAGTTTTCCTCGAGCTACGAGAAGCAGCATTCTTCGTCGACTGATCATCGGAAACGAACATAAGAGCCTCTCAGGATTAACGGGAGCGTAAAATAAAACGTCCAATTCTTGACGTTCAATTCGAATTTACAAAGATCAATGAAAGAATTCGTATTATTAAATAGAAAATATTTCCTAAATAGATTAATAATGAAATCGTGTTTAAATCGAATTGGCAAAGATCGATGAAAAAATTCTTATGTTGAATAAAAAATATATTTTCCTTTATTTATCTTTTTTATATAAATATATAAATAAATTAATTATCCGTATACTCGAGTAATCGATTTGACCGGAGTTACTTTTAAAAATAAAATTTGTTTTTTTTTATAGAAACCTCGATTGAATTCATTAACATTT
>NW_025113042.1:3032018-3033557 GCF_010416935.1 Polistes fuscatus | reverse complement strand
TCTTCTTCTTCTTTGTCTTCTTTTTCTTCTTCCATTTCTTTATATTTTTTAACCATTTTAATGCGTCTCTCTGTTATGCATCCTGCACATTGATGTTTACGTCTCATCGCACAGAATTACTACTGTGTTTTATTATTTATCTACGAGAATAAAAAGAAAGGTAAGAAAAATAATGATTGTATTAATATTTTATTTGTGTAATATTTGAACACGACGAAATACTATTAAATTAATCAAAGGAGGGGGGGAAGAAGTTAGATTTTTATTTCCACAATTATAATTGATCTATTAAATAATGATTTAAATCGAATTACTTGAATTGTTGGGTTAAGATTTATCGTCGTGTGTTTTCCTATCAAACGATTATTATTTCAAATTAAATAATAATTGTTTTATTTTTCTCTTTGAAAAATCTTGAAATTCATTATTAACGAGCATAAGAATTTCAACGAAAGAAAAAAATCACAATAATCGATTCGATTAAATATAATTACATGGAACATTCTCGACGAGACACTTTAATAAATTATTTTTTTCATTTCAATGATTATTTAGAAATATAATAGGTAAATAGAAAAAATTGATAAATTTCATGTCCATTGGTGAATTTCGAAGAAATCCAATTGGCATTCGAGAGAATCCGATAAATTCAACTGGATGTTGTCGATAATAACATTTTCCTCGTACCCGTTGATTTATTTATCGAGACGTGTTACCGGCCAACGTCTCTCACCAAGACGAAATTCGAACGATACAGATGAAATATACATATCGAATATCCAAAACTGTTCGATGGAATACGATCACCGATAGAGGAACGATCAAACACTATAGGATCGTTATGACCGCACGTATTCCAGGCAATTCCCATTCTATGCAAATATTCGTATATTTCAAAAGTTCGCTGGAAGGGGAGGGGGGAGGAAAAGGGGGGGCCGGAGGGCTAGCAGGAATTAACAGAGACGAATGGAAGGGCTGTGTCGATTACTGGAAATGCTGCACTATCCCTAACTATTAAATTTAATAAAACGAATCTCATATCAAATGAACACAATGATGCTCTTAATTTTTTGTTTGTTTCTTTTTCTTTTTTTAAGACGAAATTACACACGTTTGACATATTTTCAATTTGAATATAAATCGTTTTATAGATAATTTCGATATTATTTATAATTAACTTAAGTCGTTCTCACTCGTCGGTCATAAAAAAATCGTCCAAGGTGCGAGGAGTACTTTGCATCCAATGCCAACGAACATAATTTCGAATATTAACTATAAACTGAATTCTCGTTGATAATAAAAATTCGAAAGTTTTACTAATTATTTATCTTACAAATATTGACCTTGGAAATAACCATGCATGACCCTGAGTCGTGCGTCGTTGTACTCCACCCATGACCCACTATCAAACAATAGAAAAAGAACAGGAACATATGCATCCGTTTAAACAAAATCAAGGTAATCCTAAGACCTTCAATACACCTTTACACCCACGCAAAAATATTTACACTACCTTATGTACCCCCCCCCACCACCACC
>NW_025113042.1:3029386-3031918 GCF_010416935.1 Polistes fuscatus | reverse complement strand
TCGCGTAATTTGGTAAGCACGATATAATGCACGAAGCACGATGCACACGAATGCACGTTGGCACGAAACCTAAAGGAGAAGGGCACCGAATGGCGTTTCTCGTAGTTTTTAAGTTTTTTCTCTTGAGTTATGCTTATTTTATCCGCACTGCTACAAACAACGGCATGACGACACGTTTTCAAATGCAAAAGAAACAAAAATTACTATTGTATTTTATTAGAGCTAATGAGAGAGAGCTTTTCTTCCTCCGCTTCTCCATATATCTCTACTCTAAATACATATATTTATTTATATATATATGTATATACATAAGTATATATGTAATGTGTATAGCGAGTCACAAAAGTATTCTTACAATTATTATACATTTCAAACAATTGACATTTGTTTCTAAATGCAATGTTTTTTAATTCTTATATATAGAAACCACATATTTTAGGATCAGCTTTCAAATTGATATTTAATTAAATTCCATAAGAATATTCGTATCAGTACAAGATATATTAAACATCAAATATTTTCAGATTTATTATGTTTTATATTATGATTTTTTCGATTAAATTATATTTTATTATTAAAGAATATTTTATTGTATAATTTAACATATAAATAATAAGAAAATAGGTTTTACAAATATATATATATCCAATCATTTTGAAATTAAATTCAAACAAGAAGGTCAAGTCAAAATTTACTCTAACAAAAATAATATAATTAAAAATGATCCTATATAAAACAGTAGATTTTTCTGTAAAAGAAATTCGAAAGTTTGTATTAGAAAATAATGATCAATTATTTAAAATGTACAATGAAGAAGGTTACATATAGTATTCTAGTGATTCGCTATATGTACATACATAAACGTTAATATGTATATATATACTATCTACTTATCTTCTTATAAACGCAAACTTGACGCCACCACCAAAATAAAAAATCCTCAATTTTCCGCTAATGTCGCCTGCAGCAAAAGCCATTCCCTCTTGCAATATTCAATTCGCCAATCGCTGTGCCGTAAAAAATAATCCGTAATATTTTCTTCACATCCTTCTAAACACCCTAAACCTTTTATTTTATTCTACAAATTACATTTCGGTAATGATCGCTTAAACGTTTATTCCAAATCGTAAAATAATTTCTCTTATTATTAAACGTGTATATAAGAAACTAATCTCTCTCTCTATTACTTATTTCTTTTTAATTCTAATCCTGCATCCCCGTAAAACGTGTACGATCGTTCATCGAAGATAATATCAAAATATTATTTAACAATAGAATAAATATATTTAACATTTCCTGTAGTCGTGAGATTTTAAACAATCGTATAAAACGAACGATATATTTACCTTTTTTATATAAAAAAAAATGAATGATATACATTTTATAAATTTTTTCAAGTTACAATACGACATATGGTTATTTGATCATACGTGAAATTAAGTTTGGTATTAAAATTATTTCATTATCACGTTCCTTCGGTTCTATTCAATTCAATGGTTAAACGAAATGAGTTTTTAACTGTAAAAAGGGTTGGAGATTAAGCAATGGCAAAAGTAGCATTCGATAATTTGGAATTCTCGAAGAACGAGAACTCAAGCTAATCTTCAAATGTGTGTATGCTCTTCCATTCATGGATCGCTTAATACGACTATGCTGGCAGTGCAATGTGGCTGCCTAGGCGATGGAATGCCACTTTAGTGTCTGGAATGCGATGTTACGATCGTAATCACCTAAGATTCAGTTATAGAGGAATGTTTCTCCGTTCGGTATGTCTATATGTATGTATGTATCATCTATACGTACATGGATAACTGTTAAAGGTTACACAATGGAATTAGTCGGATATAAATAGGTAACAAGTGTTACTACAATTCGGGCAAACTTCTCAAATGTTAAACTCGTAAAACGGTCACGCGATCTTTTACACCACCCCCTCCTGCCCACCTATCCTACAGAAAGGACGAATGAATTAACGAACGAACGTGATAATTAATTTATTATCCCTTTTCTTTTACTTTGTTATCGAGGAACGAAAATATCTAAACGGTATGAATAGAAATAGAAGATATTTGTTGAATAAACATTTTGAATTTTGTTGTCTATTGAAAATATATATTTTATAAATTTGTGAGTATCATCTTGGATGAACGGATCGTGTATCGTCTTGCTCGATATATAGTCGGTCGAGGAATTTATTTAAACAAAAAAAAAACACTCTGACGCGATCGAACAATAATTAACGATGATAACTATTAAATAATGATCCTAATTACCTAATTTCTATCTACAACAATCGTTAATTACAAAATCTTCGCGTTAGGGCGTTAATAACTCGAACCACCAGGGGTTGTAATTTTGCTTTAGAATATATCACGAGCCCTACTTTGAACCTTAATAAATGTCCCTTCTTTTCTTTCGAATTGAATAATAATCCCATGTCTTTATGATATGAATTAACAAAGACCCTTTGATTTGTGTGTAATTTTTTTTTCTCTTGTTTTTTAACCGTTTTGATTTGTTTCGACTTACGAG
>NW_025113042.1:3027661-3029286 GCF_010416935.1 Polistes fuscatus | reverse complement strand
ATCTTTTTTGAAAGATTTCGCGGTATCGACGCCCGAGTTTATGGGACGACCTAAAGTTTTGGCCCCGTTTTAAAATCGTACGTGTTACAAACAGTGAAAATAACTTGGCAATCATTTAAATCATGATTCGTTACGACAAACAACAAATTATATTTTTTTTGTAAGATTGGAAAATTTCATTGTTTTGTAATCAACGAGATTAAATATTTACGAGATAGGTCAACGTTGGAATATTAATTTCCGATCACCTGTCATTAAAGTCAAGCAACGTGGGAATGTTTATTATTATGGTTGATTAAACCATATAGAAAAAAGAAAGATAAAAAGTATACGCTGTTGACATTTTTAATAATATTGAATAAATGTGAGAAAATATATTAATAAAGAAAGTGACTATTCGAACTGATAAAAGTACAAGATTCAATATACTTACGTATAATTAAATGAATTATATATAGGAGTACAATTTTTTCTCGGACAAATTTTCTTACAGAAATATATTTTATCGGATCGATTTATTCGTCAACGAATATCGTAATTTAAAATACTCCTTTCGATATCGGTACACGTTTAATTAGATTTGTAGAAAAATTGAATATCAATCGCGGTATAACGATACGTGAGAAAATGATAGATAATAATTTAATCAAATTATACGTACCTATATATATAATTCTTTTCTTTTAAATAAATTATTATATTTAAATTTAATAATGAGATAAAACACAACTCGTTGCTATTAGAATTAAATATATATATATATGTGCAAAATATTTCGATTAATCGTTTAAAACAAAATTGATCAATTATTTCACGATAATAACAGTCACGATCTTGTATGGAAAGGTAGAATCTAAATTGAAGGAAACTAAAATGAGAACTAGAGACAGAAAGAGGGAGAAAGGGGTGAAGGGGTGAAGGGTGGAAGGTAGGATAGAAGAGAAGATTGTCTAGTTCTCGTGTAATCGTATTAGACGATCGACGTTCGTAGATCAAGAGAAGTGTCTAGTTGTTAAAGACAACGACAGCATCTAACGAAGGTCCTTCGTTTGGCAAGGAAAAGCAGATCAAAGGAACAACACATACATAGCTCCAGGAAATTCGACTACGTTCGCTTGTTTGTCGGCAAGCAAATTAATTTAATCGTTCGATTCGAAGTGCTCTCTTTGTCGATTATCGTATGACGCTTCGATGATCCGAAACGAATCGACGAGCCTTTCTATGTGTTCTGAAACCTTTAGGGTAAATTTCTTCCTTCTTCCTTCCTTCATTCCTTCCTTCATTCCTTCCTTCATTCGTTCATTCCTTCCTTTCAATCTTCCGTCTCGAATTTTATCACGTAAAAAGATTTGAAACTAGTGATACGAATATAATCATCAAACGTATAACGTTTCCGTATTCGTTTAAGGTAAACGTAAGTGAACGTGTTCGTGCTCCTATAAGATTTTCATTAAATAAATCGCATTATATTTAATATATATGTTTTCGTTTTCTATTCATAATTTGATTATTTCAAATTTAGAAAATACGATCGTAACGAATTCAAATTAATCGTCAATATTTTCTTCTCCTACGGAATCTTGTCCGTTAACATTTTTCTTTTCTTTTCTTTTTTTTTTTTTCCG
>NW_025113042.1:3020339-3022279 GCF_010416935.1 Polistes fuscatus | reverse complement strand
TTCTCATTTTATAAAGAAGAAGAAGAACCGCTAGGTTATCGCGATAATTTACTTTTTGGAAGAGTATAATAAAAGTGCACGATTTCATAGCAAGTTGGAAAGGATTCGAGGTTAAAGATAACTACGTGAGTGTGTGTCTGTGTGTGTGTGTGTGCGTAGAATCGTTAATTAGTAAAAGTAATATACGGTTGGAAACGTTCCTTCTCTTTTTCTTTCTTATCGTATGAAAGTAAAATAAAAAGAAGTTTCAGATAATATGGAGAACGTCGGGAAATAGCAGGTTTTTAGTTTTCCATGTCACGTATTCCATCATTTTATAGGGAACTTGACCAAAACGAACGTTGCTTTCGGAAACTATCTCGTTGGAAATCCTTAGAGATATTACGAAGAATATCGAACTAAGTTTAAAGATAGTTTAGTAGTAAAAGTCCCCATTTTTAACTTTACGAAAAGTATTTTCGTTTATCCAACGATTTGTAAAATATTATCCGACATTTTTCGCGTTTCGACGTACTCGATTTTCTTCTGCGTTTAAAAACATTTTTAATATCGAAACTAATATCGTACGCGATGCGAAAAAATAAATTCACATTTTATTTTTATATAACAGATTCGAGAAAGTATATCGATCATTCGGAACATTTCAATCGTAATTAAAACGTCCGAACGTAATATTCTCAACTATTCAAAATACATTTATATTAATATTTATTTTCATTGAATAAAGAAAAAGAGAACACGAGATAAATCAAGATTAACGTTCGAGTATTAACGGTGAAAAATCAATTTTCGCGTACCTATAGATTAAATGGTCAAATAAAATAAAATGAAAAGATATCGTTAAAGGAACACATATTAGATTCGATAGTGTAACGGGCTAAAAGCCAGGATGGTGGAAAGGACCGAGAGGAAAGGAAACGGGCAAGAAAAAAAAAGGGAAAAAAAGGAAAAGAAGAAGGTGGAAGAAGTCCTCTATTTCCTTCTAGTAAAATTTTGGAAACGTACCAGAGCACGATTGGCCAGGACGACCGCCGAAAAGAACGCGCACGGCATCGAAATCCGTAATCGTAGATGAGAAACGGCGCTTGTTGGTTTGAGTTAGTGGATTCTGGAGAGGGTGGTGGGATGAGGAAGGGGGGGTTGGAAGAGGAGTGGCGAGGAGAGGTGAAGGGGGTGGTGTTGGAAGCAGAGATGCCCGTTAACGGTAACCACTGGCAACCCGAGGAGCGTCCCAGCATCGATCCGAGTTTTATCGAAGCACGTTCTCTGCCTCCCGTCCCTCTCCCACCCCCCAACTACCACCCTCTTCTATCGTCTCCCTCCCCTTTCCCCCTCCTCCTTTATTTTACGTTTTGCCCCGCCCTTTAGAATTCGCGTTTCGCAAAATTTGACTTTACCGCGGGAATTTGACTCGTTTCTACGAGTTCGACTGGTCCTAGTCCCAGTATTCCTCCGACTTTCAAAACTATCCACATCGCGAAGAGTTGCCGCTTCTCTGAGTTATCTTAGAAGTCAAGGAAAATCATTTGGGAGAATGAAAAAGTTTTGCGATTAAAATACGAGATATCAAGATATTAAGTATTACGTTTTCAATTCGTTTATCTATTGATTTGATAATATTCTAATTTTACCATCACTTTTTCTAATTAATAATAACGATCGTATAGAAAATAATTCAGTTATCTAACAGGAATATTTCCTTTCTTCGATCTTGAACATTTGTAATTATTTGTTCTTTAATATCATTTGACAGAACGTTCGGAATGGTTTTTTTTTTCTTACTAAATCTCTCCCTCCTCTTTCTTTCTTTATCTTTCTGTTTACGATTTATCTTTCGGGGTATTAACGGTTCAGATAAAATCATGCTAATACGATACGATACGAAGAAGCTTTTTCTCGTATTTCGATTAATTCTTAAACTCGTGAAAAGTTTTAAATCG
>NW_025113042.1:3017439-3020239 GCF_010416935.1 Polistes fuscatus | reverse complement strand
TTTTTTGGTTTATTTTATTTAGGTCACTTTCATTATCACAAAGACCAATACCATTTCTATATACATTTATGCATATGCATATGTATGTGTATATGTGTAACATATGTATATTGCACGCAAGTAGTAAAGTAGAAAGTGCGCACGTTTCACCACGACGATCGATAAGCGAATTAGTTTCACGAGGGTAACAATTTATCCATTTTGTAAGATGCAATTGATAAAACCGCGATGTCTGGAAGATGGTTTTAAAAGTTAGAAAAAAAAAAAGAGAAGAAAAGTGCCAAAGTAATGAAATTAAATTTGGTTCACCCGTTATAACCAACAACTACGTGAATCTTGTCACGTAGACTTCACTCTCGTAATTTTAATGTCTGCATTTTTATTTGATTTTTTTCTTTCTTCACTTTTACTCTACGAGAGAATTCAATGCAAATATTTCATTCACTAATATGCAAAATTTCGATTATCCATTCGTATTTGAAGTTTGTTAATAATTAATTTATAACTGGGGTGTCTCACAGAAGTCAGAAATTTGTTATTTTGTTTAGTGTATTAAAAATTTGATCGGTTTCATAACAAATTATTGGTTTTGGGATTTTGAAAATATTGTTGTCTATGAATCCTATCTTATAAACACCAAAACACCATGCTGTTTAGTTATGGGTCAATTTAATTACGTAACTTAATTAAAAAATTAAATACAAACGATTATAATAAAATATTCTAATAATTCGTATATAATAAAACGACAATTATTTTTGTTTCAATATCTTAACTAAGAAATAAATTAATTAACAAGAATTAAAAAAATATTCCAATCAGGAAAAAAGAAATCAAACAAATTTACTGCTCTACCTTGTAAAAATATTTTGCAAATTTTTATTTTACAGCTCGGAACGTTCAATTAATTCGTTAATTGCAAGAAATTTATTAACAAATTGCATAATAAGATAAAAAAAAATAAAATAAAAAAAAAAATAATAAGATGTTGGAACCAAAAATAATAATTATCATTAATATTATCGAAAAGTGTCATAAAATGAAAAAACTCACTTGCACGTATACACAAATATTACCGTTGTGAAAGACAATTATTGGCAAAGTGAACGATATCTCGATTCAAACACATATTTATCTATCGCAATATGTTACAAATTTAGTCGTTAATAATAACGCACGTGTGTAGAATTTACGTAACGTATTCAAATTAGCACTATTGAGGAATAATTATCACGAAACGTCTGCATATTGCACACAGCCTCCTAATACACACACACTTGCACACACATTTTATTTTTATATAAAAAAAATCTTATACTTATTTTCTACTCATAATTAACATATAATGAACAAATTTGAAATAAAAAAAAAAAAAAAAAGGAAAATGTTAAAGATCGTCACGATTATTTTCTAATCGAAGCAAATAGATGATACATTAGCATTAATGCTCTAATGTAAAAAAGAAAAAAAGGAAAAAGAAGAAAAGAAAAAATGTGAAGCGTTTACAATTATACTAATTAAGGTTTTAATGAGGAATGAATATTAATAGATTACCGGTTAGCAATATGCAAATGAACAGAACGTGTCGTACAATATATCAACATCGATTGAATGGTAGACCCTTTCAAGGTAACTACTACGAGAAAGAGTAACTCTCGTAATTATGTAATTGTCTATGCAATATGATTGTAAGTATTGTAAGTATAGTAGTGAAGGGTGTTACGTATATATGTATATATGTGTGTGTATATATGTGAACACATTGAGTCCATCTTCGAAGAATCAGAGAGACTGGTTAGTTGTGCCAGCAAACAAGACACTATGTAACTGGTCTAAAGAAGGAACCTTCTAAACTCTTTTAACTTATTCAGACCACGACCTAAGTTTCATTCTTAGATCGTACGTAGTATATACGTATGTATGTGTATTATATATATATACATAAATTATAGGATGTATTAAATAATCGAGATAATGGGGGGAGGTCGATGACCGTATTTTTACCTAGAATGAAGTATGAACAATTTTTTAATTGTGTAAATGGAATAATATTAATATATTAATAATTTAACCTTATTATTTTTATTAGTATAATATATTACAAACAGTATATTGTAGTATATATATACACGCACATACGTATTACTTTCCGCTTAGCGAGGAAGAGAATAAAGATAAAAAATAAAATATACAAAATAATATAAAATATTATAAAACGATGAGTCACGTCAGATGTAGCAAACGTTCGATATAAAAAGTAGAAAGTTTCTTCAGTTCGAAATAAAGAAATGATAAGAAAAATGTTCGATTGAGATATCGAACGTGGCCGTCTCGTAATATATTTCGTTTAGATCATGACGAAATAATACGCGAAAGAGAAAGATACAACAAATAGGTATGTTAGTGATAAAAAGTAGATTAAAAAAAAAAAAGTTAATAGAATTAGGGGAGGGGGGGAAAATAGAACAAAAGAAAAAAATATTGTTTAAATACGAACATTACGTCAACTTACTGAGACGATTGGAACAGCATTGAAATTCTTCTGTACATCGTTATTCGTTTGTAAAAACAATGCACGTCTTGCTGCTTGTCGCGTAAGTTCGTTGGAAATTTCATTTGCTTCTTTTTCACAGGTAGAATTTTGAGCTTTGTCGCGACCCTTGAATACCCTTCTAGCCGAATTTCTTCTAACTTCGGCGAATGCTATACCTCTGAGCAACATTTCGCGTATAAAAGAAATATCTTCGAAATAAATATTATTAATTCGTTCGCGTTTATTTTCTAATTTTGTTTTTCTCTT
>NW_025113042.1:3013804-3015934 GCF_010416935.1 Polistes fuscatus | reverse complement strand
CTCACATAATCTTTTTTATTTCTTACTGGCCGATATACAAAAGATACTTTTTCGTTGGACTGTACGCTACTAAGCCTGCTTGACTCCTACCAAGATTAAGGTAATGTTCGTACCTCTTATGATACAATAGCTATGTAGTCATTTCAGTACTCTATGGTGCTTCTACTTGGATTGCCGCTAAAACGTTTAAATTTTTCCGTGAGTTCTGTGTGGAAACGGCTGACCGATTGGCTTGTTGAACTTTTTCATATTTACAAGGGGAATCAAAAAAAAAAAAAAGAGGAAAAGTTTAAGGTAGTAAAGACGATTCATTTCTATCATCTTCTTCAAGCAATTTTTAATCGTTCTGTAGATACACCAATTTAATGAATAATTATTTTTCTTATTTATATGTACACATTTGAACCAATCAAATGTATGTTAATTATTGTTCAGATTAATATTTATATATGTATATGTATAGAAAAAAGTTTAGAGACGATGATAATTATTGATACGTTGTTATCAAATGGAATATAAAAAAGTAGAATGTTATCAAATGAAATTATTTCGTAGTAGTATTAAAACAAAGCTTTTTTAATATTAGTATGTATCCTTAATTTGTGCATAATCTTTCGTTAAGGATTGTCAATCTAGAAAAATAACAATTCTAGTTTTTTAATACTCACCGTGACGTAGTATCAAGTTTCTGGTTTCCACTAGGGAAACCACCACGATCACCAGCCAAAGGCGTTGTAAGTACACTGAAATGGAAAAGAGAAGAATTATTAAATAATGCTATTTTTGTCTATTTACAAGTGATATCAAATAAATCTAAGAATTAACTTTAAGAATCTATTTACTAGTTATTATGTTCTGAAAAAATTTCATCGAGCAATGATAATATCCATTTGATGATTCACACGTATTGACAGTCTCTAACAATCGCTTTTCCTGTTAGACAATTACATTTTTGACGATACAACATAGACATTCATATATTCAAATTTTTTAACGAACATCAAACAGAGTAAACATGTAAAATATTGAAGAGAAAAAATCTAAGGTTCCATCAAAGTACAAACATAACCTACAATATAAAAACAATGGTAAAAAGTTATTATATCATATAAATATTGTGGTAGCTCATGAATTTAAATTATTTTATTATCGTATCGCAGTTAATGATATAAAATATTTAAGAGAGAGTAATCTATAGAAACTCAATCGAAGAAGAAATATGAACTATAATATGAAAACTACAATAAAAAGTTACTGTTACATAAATATCATAGAAATTAATGAATTAAAATTCTTTAACAAATATCAAAACGAGTAAACAAAATGTAACATCTCGGAAAGAGAATCTGAATTTCTATCGAAGAAAGGAAATGAAATATAATTATAAGAATACGGTGAAAAGTTATTACATCAAATAAACATCGTAGAAACTCATAAATACAAATTCTCTTAATCTCAACGATGAGAAAATTAAAGTTTCTATCAAGGAAAGGAAATGAAGTATAGTATAAAAACACTGGTAAAAAGTTATTATGTCATATTGAAAAAAGAAGTGCAAAGTACATATAAGATATCATTGAAAGAATCGACAGGAAAGTTCTCCCAACAAGTGTATACTTGTAATCTTGATATCAATCGTATATGAAAATAAAAATTGGAAAGAAAAGAAATAAGGAGTAGGGATAAGAGAAAGATACGAAAATGATGAAACGAATGATCGGTTAAAAAGATTAGATCAGCTGTTTGTTGGCATGAATCGAAGTCGCGTGCGAATGTATAAGTGGTGGAGTAGGGTCGCGTAGATCGCGTTTAAAATAAATATTTCAATTAGAAAAGTTTAAAAATATCTGTCTTGCGGGGAAAGATAAAATAAAATAATATCGTTAAATTACCGGGGTAGGAGAGGACGTTGGAATAATCCTAATGGTCGGGAGGATCGAGGTCGTTTGTGTCACTCTGCTCCTTTAAATCTATCGATTGGAGTTCCTTGCGTCTCCATACGAACTACGAAATTAGGTTAAAACTGCAGCGCGATATTCTTTCTCTCTCTAGCACACACGTTCGTTCGTTCGTTCGTTCTTCTTCGAAACCAATACTTGTCGTTACTTGTCTAACATTGATTTTCTGAAA
>NW_025113042.1:3004033-3010176 GCF_010416935.1 Polistes fuscatus | reverse complement strand
TTTATTATTATTATTATTATTACTGCTATTATTGATTTTTTCTTTTTATAAGAAATATACAAATATATATATATACACAAAATAAAAAAAAAATAAAATATTTAAAATATGACTTTCTGCTTATCTAAGGCATGACTATTAATATTTATGATAAAGCATATTTGAAATATTTTTAGTCACTATTTAGTACCTTCTAGAAAAAGAAAATAATTTTGGAAACAATTTAGTAATATGGTTGATTTTTTCCAGACCAATCCCTGCAAACATCCGATAATTTTTATGCGGGATGTGGAATTTGAACATCTACAATCACTGCTGGAGTTCATGTACGCCGGTGAAGTAAACATTTCACAAGCTGAATTGCCTACTTTTCTGCGTACAGCCGAATCTCTACAAATCCGTGGTCTCACCGACTCTCAAAGTAGTCAGCACAACAACGAAAAGGTATATTATAATGTGATAATATTTTGTATACGTTAATTTATATTAAAAAAGACAATTGTCTAATTGAAATCTTATGTAAAATATTTAGCACTTGAAGACAAATAATGTTCACGCATCAAATGGCCGTGGTCTGATCTCACCGAGCTTGGACGATGAGCGCAGTAAAACTCCACCACCATCGAGCCCTCCACCACTAAAAAGGCTGTGTAAAAGAAGTGATTCACCTCAAATCTCTAGTCCAATACCTACTGTGACGCCTTGCGCTAGCAGTACACCTCTCTCACGACCGCTTATAGAGCCGCAAGTTCAGCTTGACTGTTATAAGGATATTGATATTGTGGAGGTAATTATAATTAATATATGAAATTTAATAATTTCTGTTGTTATCTCTTACATCATATACATATATTATCATTTCAGCCAAAAGTAGAGCTACCTGAATATGGCAGCGATGATGATTGCTCATCGAAACAAGAAGTTAACGCGTTACCTGGTGGTTTCCTTAGTTTGGATGGTGGTATGGAAGTGTTACCAACATATCCACCATCTTTTCAAGGTATAACTTTTGTTGTTGTTGTTGTTTATTGTAAATAAATAAAGAATTTATTTAAAAAGTTGAAGTTAAAAGGAAGATGTTATAAGATGGGTTATTTTTAGGAACCAGTATGGAAGGTGGCATGCCTGGACCTTCACATGGGAACAATGAGCTGAATCAAGAGCAGCAAGGTGAGTCTATGATTTATACTTTTTTGGTAGTGCGAGCACCATTACAAACAGCAACAACCTAGCCATTACATCAGAACTGTATAATGAGAGTAGAAGCAAGGAAGGAGAAAGGAATCTTGATCGTTTGAAATGGTAAGCTCGTGTGTAGCTCGGTAGGTCTTGGTAGGTGGTAGGAGACATTTGACACTCAGAGGCTAAAATAGGCCTAAGTCCACAGAGTGCAGTTTGCAGTTAATCAGCTGTATTGTATGAACGTTACCGATATAGCCCGAATACCATTAACAACAATGTCCTGCGTGTACATAATTAAAAATACCCATCCCAATAAGCTTCATAATTTTTTTGTTCTCATGCTTTCACGCGCGTATATATGCATCGCGTATATATGCGTATATACATATATATTAGTACTACACCTTAACGCTGCATTCAGACTCTGACGAGTAAGTGCTTCTTGTTAAATTTAATGCTCCAGTAACTTCGTCAACGAGAGCCATCTTGCTATCACCAGCATCATTTGCTTTCTTGTTTACTAATGATATCAAGATCATATTTACGATCTCGGTCGGTTATATAAATGTGCTATGTACATATTGCTTTGATTTGAAATGATAAATTACTTTTATATACATTTCGTTTCGTGCACTATATATTTCTGCATTGACTTTTCTTAAAGAAAGTGCAATGATTATTTGATAATTAGTTAATACACGCACAGAGTTATACTAAGATATTTATTGTGCAAGAGCACTACTCTATTGTAGTTATATCGTCCATTTTATTTGTCGCGAAAATGAATTAAATTAAAATTTCCATTATCATTGATTGAAAATGAGATAAAAATAATCTTTATTACGATTACCGAGATAGATTTATAACTCATTTAATGGTTAGCAGTATTAATGCATATAAAAAGTCTGATTTTCTGTGTAACATGCACGAGTCCACCATACCATGAAACAGTTCACAAGGCCAAGACCATTATTCCTAACGGATTCTCATTATTCGCTGATCCATGCTTACCATTGTTTTCAAACTATGTGTTTTCCCTTACCACAATATCGTTATGTTATCTATGATTCGATTCATTATATCCTTGCAAGTTGCTATCTTGCAGGATTTACATTATACATGTACCGTGCAGGCAGCAAATTTGGGTAGTGCTAAATAGGGTTTTTGCTGGTTGTTGCTGTCCTGTGGTGGGTGGTATCATTTTGATATTATTCATGGTGTGAATAAAGCGTGGTGCTATGCTATGGTAACGTGTTATGCTGTGGGCTGCTACCGGTTAGAGCAAGTTGTGTGTGTGTTGCAGCTGACCTGCGTAAACTGCACTCGCTGGACCCACGCCCCTGTCCTGTGTGCAACCGCATGTACAGTAACTTGTCCAACCTGCGGCAGCACATGCGCCTCATCCACAACCCTCAGAGTGTCACATGCCCTCTATGTAACAAGCCCTTCAAGACCAAGCTGTACCTCAAGCGTCACCTGGTCAGTTTCCACGAACTCAGTGTGGCGGACAGGCAACGTCAGGAGGAAATCTACCATCATCAGGTTAAAGTTCAGGTTCAAGGACAGGGTGGTCAAGCACAGGTTCAGGGTGGAGCTCAGGCTCAAACACAGACACAAGTTCAGGCTCAAACACAGGCTCAAATTCAGGCTCAAACGCAAGCTCAGGTGGATAACAAAGTGCTCTTGACTGCTTCTGCTCCACTCTCTCGTCTTCCCACGGAAGATACCGGGGGGAGCGGAAGTGGTAACGCCGTAGAACCAAAGCTGAGAGCGTACCAGGCACAGGCCGGGGATAATTCTTATTCCGTAGAGGTTGCTCAAATTGGTGATACGAAGCATTTTGCGAGCGGAATATTGCAGTTCGATGCTTCGTATAACTAATGTATAGGTTTTTATTTATTTTTATTGTATTTCCCAGTATCATTTTGTGATATATAGAGAGCGAGATGGAGTCAAGTTAAAATTTATTATTTAGTGAACTTGTGATTCAATAGGAAACGTATCTTTACAGTTGATCGACAAGTATAGATAGAAATAACGTTACGATACAAGGCTGATTCTGTATTTAGGTGATCAGAAACTACTACTGTGCAAGATGAGGCACGGGTGTAATACGTAATTCGAAATTATTTAAAAATGACGTACGGAATTGCAATACTAAACGAAAGTGCGTTGTCATCGAATGCGCAACGTTTATCCGCATTACACTTTTATTTCTGTGCGTAAATGAAAAGTTTATATAGGTCGTATCTAACTCGACTATCATCGATACGATTATTAAACCGTGTACATAGGTTTGGGAGACTAGTTTACATATAATATCCCGTGCCTATTCATCATATAAAGATGATGAATGTTAATAAGGGGGAAATAACTAAAAAATATGCCGTAGGTGGAGCAGCCATCCCACCTCGTACTGATAATTCTGCAGCCGGATACTTGTTGTTTTATTTAATGCTATACAGTGTTATACAGACTACAGATATTTACAACAATATTATATTCTTACAGAGAATTATATTTACTTTATTATTGCAGCGCAATGTGCAATGACATAGCTCGTACATGATATATTTTTCACATGCATACATTGCAATATACAGCCAATCGACAGCTCAACAGAGTAATAATATTTATTATTAACAGTTATCAACAAACCGTGATCGCAACTATGCAGCAGATTGAATTAAACAATATATAATAAGGGGGCATTGTTTGTGCTGGTTTTTTTCTCGCATGAACTTTGGAGAGGATTTTCTTTTTTTGTTTCGTTTTTATATATACACATGTATTTAACTAATTTCTTTTTTTATTAGTGTCTCTTTACTTAAATTTATATGATTTTAAAATACTCGTCGAAAATCTTGAATTCGGCGAGTCGCATCAGTATTATTAGGAATTATTTTGAAAATATCTTTTGTGGATTAGGTAATTCGAAGTAGGATTTTTCTTTATACTTATATATGAAAGTAAATTCACGAATAATATCATTATCATGCGTATATTTGAAATTTTTTGATAATGCATGTTTATTGGTGATTTACGCGTTTATGGTATTATATCTTTCCTTTTCTTTTTATCTTATTTTTGTATATACACAGATTCACATTTTTGAGTTTACGTAATGTTTGTTTTTTTTCTTTCTTTCTTTAGTAGGTTTAAAAAAAAAAAAGAAAAAAAGGTATCTTTATCTTTCTTTCATTCGACGTTAGTATTTTTAATTATTATAATTATGACAGAAATAAGCCAGCATAGACTTCTGCTACACAATTCCATAGCCATAGTACCACACAGTACAACTCAGGATCTTTTATATTATATTTTACAGATGACAATAGTTCCATAAGTACGATTATTTAGAATAACGATTCTAAGAAATAACTCGACAATTATGTTACTTAGAATCGTCATTTAAAAAATCGTACTGTTCAGATGACAGGCTCCTTACCTCACATACAATCAAATTACTAAACAGATGCAGCTATATATTATTATAATATATTTACATACAACAATTTTACAATAGTACCGGAAAGTTGCAACGACTGCAACTAACACATATTACCAATATTATACAAACGGTTTTTATTATCTGTTATTACATTGGTAAGTGATTGCAATGTTTTTTTACAAGTTAAATGTACTGCGAATGTACATTCGAAACTTTTGTTTACAATACAAATGGATGCCCAGCATAAACTAACAATTAGTACCGAAATAAGATTAGATTATAAATGTTGCATATCATATTATAATATTGTTATACATTTGCCAAGCAGAGTTACATTCGCCAATTGTCAGGCATTGGATCAGACGCAGGCTTTCATTTAAATTTTTATTTGAAGAACAAATAAGGAAAAAAAAAATCATTAAAAAAAAAACAGAACAAGAAGAAAAGAAAAGACAAAAGTAACAATATAATTCCAAATCACGTTCTTAACAACACAGTAATATATAATTGAAAAATTGACGAAGCGCCTTGATAAGTGTTTTCAATACAACCGAGATTTCAGTCCTTTTTATACAATTTTAGAATTTATTCGTGTATATTTTACAGGATAACATAAGATCGTAGTATTAGTTAAATTTTTCTTTTAAAATGGCCTTACATTTTAATCGTATAACAACAACAACAACAACCAAGACACAAATACACACAACAAGAGGTTTTTATTATACAATAATAATATAAATGCAATAGAGAGATATATGACAGTAAATGTACAGTTCTTTGTTACAGTCACACCGTTGATTACGGTTAATGTATTTAATCATAGCTCCGTCTAAGAGAGTACGACGCGTGCTCTCTTTAACAACAGAGTTTTTTACCACTAGTGCAAATTAAATCCGTTGAATTTATAATAATGGCGTTACTTTGAAAAAGGCCTAATTCACTAACTTTTTATATCGTCTCATAAATATATATAAATCTATATATATATAAATATATATAAAAACATATATATATAAAACTGATCCATTGCCTGAGATCCATATACACTATGTATATCAGAGTGATGTGTTACAGAAATATCACACAATAGTAAGCATCATTTGACAAGCCATACTTCGCTGGGCATTGGAAACCGGTTACCTAGCTATATTACTACTACACAGTGCAGTTTTTAAATCTCACTGTTACACTTACAATTATGTCGACTTCTGATTGGGTGTTCGATGGTTGAAAATTAAAACCATATATATTGTGGGTGACAGTTGAAACAAATTACAAATTAACATTAAAAAATTAAAAAAAGGAAAAAAAACAAAAACAAACCAAAAACCAAAATAAAAATAAAATCAACAAAAACAAATCATACACACAAAACATTACAAAGCTAATGCAAAAGTCGATCGTTCGGTTTATGGGTATATATATATATTTCCATATATGTATATGCGCGTCAAAGTTATACTTTTTAAACAGATATAATAGAATGAAAAACAACAAACAAACAAAT
>NW_025113042.1:2989848-2991515 GCF_010416935.1 Polistes fuscatus | reverse complement strand
TGTGTTTTTTATTATGTTTTTATTATAATATAATATAGTTATTATATTATTATGTATTTATGTGTTTTTATGTGTTTTATACACATAATTTCGTATATTATTTCTTATTTTATATGAATTTTCATTTTTTCGTTACTTCGTCTCTCGTGTTAAATAATTATTCATAAATTAATAATTAAATAAGTTTGATACAATATTCGTATCACGATCATGATTTTATCGATTAATAATATTTCGATAATTAATTTAGTACTTATAATTTTTTGTATTTTATTTCTTTTTGTTTTTTTTTTTTTATCGTTTTAGAAAATTATTCAAATTAGAGATACTACATGTGTTGATTATTAAAATTTAGAATATTTATATATTTAATTTGACAAATTTATTTCAAATCATTTAATATTTCTTTTATTTTTTCTCGTACAATTTTGTAATCTTTTTTTTTCTCCATTGTCTTCAGAAACTTATTAGAATTAGATACAACGAGTTGGATGAGAAAAAAAACAAAAAATCTGACGATTTATATCTGACCAAGAGAACAGTTAATTCATATTCAACGAGAGTCCTTTCGAACTTGTAGAAAAGAAAGAAAAAAACAACCTTAGTCTAGGTTTTAATTAAAAAGAGAAGAAAGTTTGAATTTTCCTCGTGTTGGTTGGTCTCTTTGTGGAAAAATATGTTGATTAAGGAATTTATATGATGCAAAAACATGTTATGCCTACATATTGACTTCTAATAATTAGATCACGAACCAACATAAATATCAAAACCCTATGTACTCGTAATCTAAAGGATATTTTTTTCTTTTTTCCTCCCCTAAGGATCGATTAAAACGCTAACTTCATTAACATATTTTTTTCTCCCTTTTTTCTTCTTGTTATTTTCTTCTTTTTTTTTTTTATCAACACAGGTAATACGCTTTCATAATATCGATCTGTACTTTAATGAATTTCTAATTACAACGGGGATTTAATGTATCGTCCTGAAGTTATTTATATTCATATCTTCTATGATCAGGTATAGCAATTTTGTAAAATATATCTATACTTGTGTGTGTATATATAAATAAATATATACAAACAAACAAACAAACGTATATGGTATCTGTGACAAATCATTTGAAACAAACAAAATCAAACGAAATTTATTTTTGGATTTTATTTTTTGTGGCTAACATAATTCCATATTATTTTTAATCATGTCATCACCATAAAAAAAAATGTTACATTTATATTTATAATTTTTTTTTCTTTATATATAAACAATAATAATAAAGTATTAGTAGCTGATTATAAGCGTCATTAAACATTCTATCGAATGAATGATGGATTGAAAAATGTATTGCGTTTCATTTAAAACAAAAGTAGATGAATTTGAACTTTGTAAATAATTTACCTGTCCATTTGCGAAAAGACTATTAACGTGTAATCATTGTAACCTCTTAACCAATTAACTTTCGTCTGACACATTTGTTATTTCTATCACTGATAAAAATTTTATCGTTTGGATTTTTTGTTTTAAATGTTTTACTCGGTGTATAGATATACAGGGTGGTTCAAGAGTTATTAGAATAATTGTTTCGTATTTTAAACACTTTTTGAAAATGATTTTTTATTAATTTTTGTATATCTCGTTTTGTTTTTTTTTGTTTTTCCAAGTGAGACAAT
>NW_025113042.1:2958496-2987414 GCF_010416935.1 Polistes fuscatus | reverse complement strand
AGGATATGGAAATGCATAATGATAATGCGCTTTGTATAAAGTGCATCCCTGCCAACCTCGTCATGCTCTTTTTATTTTTCTTTTCTAGACAGGTCAAAGCCCCTCCCCCCCTCTTCCTCATTCCCCTTCCTATACATGAGATATCATTCTTTATCCTTGATCCTTCGTAACGATGCATGAAAAGCTCGTTAAAACGTGAAGTTTCTTTCGTTTAATCGATTTTCGTTCATTATTTTTGTTCTCTTTCTTTCTCTCTTTCTTTCTCTCTCTCTCTCTCTCTCTCTCTCTCTCTCACACCATCTCATTTTCTTCCTTTATTTTCCTTTCTCATATTTCTTCCTTCTTTCTGAAATATCAAAAATTCAATGAAGCGTATCACTGAATCTGACAAGAGGATTCGTATCCGTGGAAAAAAGTTTTTCAAAGATGACCACTGAGAGACGTAAAATACAAATATTTCTTCTTCTTTTCTCTGCCTTCTCTCTCTTTTTCTCTTTTTTTTTTCCTATAAAATAAAAATAGGAAACATTTAAAACAACTTTCTTTTATCATTTTCGTACTTGGTCAAATAATTTTTACGGGTATGATGGGGGAGGGGGTGTGACGGGGGATGGGTAGGGGAGGGGGGTATAGTACAAATTGTTACGATAAAGAAAAAAAAAAAGAATTGTAAAATACGACGATTTTTATTAATTTCATTTTATTCTTCTTTTTCCATTTTTCGTATTTTGCATAGAAAAGAAAAAACGAAATATTGTGGGGGGGGGGCGAAAGAAAAAAGTAAAAAGAAAAAATGAAAACGGAAAGAAAAAAAATATTCACGCGTTCGGAAAAAATAACGTAAGAAATTTTATTCGAAAAACGCGTCTTTATTTTTTTTTTATTTTCATTCTCGAGCGTTCATTTGTGGAATCTTTCCCCCTACCCCCATACATTTCTCCGAAAAATTCTATCAGAACGAAGTACGTTTTTTTCTTTTTCTTTTTCTTTTTTTTTTTCATCGGAAGAAGGTTCGAACGATTTGTTTTCTTGTTGTATTCGTTTTTTCTTGGGAGTGGGTGGGAGGGGGGCGTTTATTTTCTTTACTATTCATATATCATTCTATTCGATTAAATTATAAATATGTAACATAAATCTGATTCAGTATGAATGGGTTGTACGTGCAGGATCAATGGTAAAATCTGTTCAATATTTTTCCAAACTGTAAAGTCGTCCAACCAAGAAAATTGTATTCCAATCGGTCATGAATCTCTATGACACTGTTCCTTTACAAATATAATTCTTTGCATATTGTATACGTAGAATAGTAGGAATAGATCTCATTCTTTCTTTTTCTTTTTATATTTTCTATGAAGAAACGCGAATTTCGTATCGTATGTTATATTTACAAAAGAAAAAAAAGAAAAAGAAAAAACACATACATATATATATATATAATATATCGTACGAATAAATTCGAAATGTTATTTCACATTTATTTTGCTTTTTTTTCTCTTTCAAACCATTTTTCGTATTTTGCATAGAAAAGAAAAACGAAATATTGTGGGGGAAAAAATAAAAACGCAAAGAAAAAAAATACCTTACGCGTTTGGGAAAATTAACGTAAGAAATTTTATTCGAAAAATTGTACTTTTTTGTTTCCATAAAAAAAAGTAAAAAAAAAAAAGAAAAGAACAGTTTTATTACAATAATATACAAATGAGAGATTTTATTTTCGATTTATTCATTGATTGGTGTATCTTCGTAATGAATTTATTCCAAAATTTTGTTTCTGTATTTTAACATAGCGTTTTATGCATATGAGAAATTATTAATCATTTTGTTTAATTCATTGAATTGTTCGTGCATTTGTTAATAATAATTTATAACCTGATAGCATCGACGAAACCTTAAGAAAAAGTTTAGCAACTGGCGTTGACATGTCAAGAGTATATGATTGATAGTCGTATACTAACTAGAACATCCTACGACTTAATATGATTTCTCTCTCGTATTGAATTACCCTAGGGATGTCGTCATTTTCTCGTCAATTATGTATTTTGTGTGCTAAGACGAAAACGATAGAATGTGGACACTTTGAATGATTTGTTATTATTTTAACAAATAAAAAAAGAAAAAGAAAAAAACCTACAAAAATATAACATATATATATTAAAAATTAAATATAATTAATATATAATATAAATAATAATAAATAATATAAATTTATTATATATATAATTATATAATAAATAATATAAATTTTTAATTTAATATATCTATATTTTTTTTTTGTTATTATTTATATTTAATTTAATATATATATATTTTAAATAAAAATATGACTCTTTTTCCCCCCTTTTTATTTTCCGTTTAAAACAAAACTTCCTAAAAATAATATGAATAAATAATATTATTTCTCTAAACATATACGAAAGTAAGAAACAAAATTCAAAG
The DNA here is from genome assembly GCF_010416935.1 of Polistes fuscatus. Classification (NCBI taxonomy): domain Eukaryota; kingdom Metazoa; phylum Arthropoda; class Insecta; order Hymenoptera; family Vespidae; genus Polistes; species Polistes fuscatus. Next base: position 2,984,978 of record NW_025113042.1, on the reverse strand, counting down.
ATTGTCAAAGTTTTGATTGTTCAGTTATTATCATAAATTATTTTTTCATTTGTCACGAGGAGAGGGTGGGGGAAGGTTCGAAAAAAAAGAAAAGAGATAAAAAAATTGAGCCAAATGGGGTAAGGTGTATGCGTAAGTATAGTTACGTTGATTTTATAATTCAATATCATAAAATTATCCGATGCGAAATTTTTAATATTTTAGTTTGCAATTGTTATGCACAATTCGTCATCGTTTGTAAATCCACATATTGATTTTATGCATCGGTTTTTCAAAATATCTTTCAATATGTATGCTGATGTCATAAATATTGGTTTTTTTTCCCTCTCCTCCGCGTGTAAAACCAATGGACGAAACGCAACATTTTCCTTCCAATTTATTCGTTTAAATGTTAAACGAAACGAAAACGAGAATGAAGCAACATCTTGTTCGAACGTATTTCTCAAAAAAATTTTGTTGATCAAGGGAAAAAAGTGTAACGTTTAATAAGACATTGAAAATAGAAAGAAATAGATAGATAAATTATATGAAAAATTGTATAAAATCATTTGAAACGGAATAGTTATACTAGATAACATCTTAAATAAACCTTTTTCCAAATAAATGCGAACGTTACGTACGTTGTGTTATCTTGTTAACGTGTAAAAGTATTATAATAATAAATTTGAGATAGCGAATATATAGATACCGAAGATACGGTTTGTTAAATTAGTTTCGAAATTGAAAGATGGAATATAAACGAGAGAGAAAGAGAAAGAGAAAGAGAAAGAGAACAAGAACAAGAACAAGAACAAGAAAAGAAATTCTTAAGATAACAAACAGGAAATGATGAATTAGAGATAAACGCGTTCTTGTTCCGTGGAAAATAACTTTACTAATTGTAAGGATGGTGTGGCATACTGGATTGCGAGTGGAATAGTTAGAGTTTGAAATTTAATAGACTTTGAGACAAATAATTCGAAGATAATTATCATTATCTAAGAAGAAGAAGAAGAAGAAGAAGAAGAAGAAGAAGAGAGAAGGAAGATTATCAAAAGATTTAATCATCTCTACGATAAATACGATCACGAAGTTTGCCTTTATCTTTTTTAGTTATTCCTAAGCGTGACCGAGTTTGAATTCTTTAAAAAGAAAAAAAGAAAAAAGAAAAGTAACGAAGGCATGATCATTGTAATAATTTTCTTCTTTTTTTTTTTTTTTTATCGTATTAATCTAGTAGAATATTTTAATAGTAATACAATTTGTTTGCACTTTAGTAATAATTCTATTAATGAATATATATATAGTTTCTTTTATATATATATTTATTTATATTATATATAAATTAATTGTATATATTAAAACATTTGAATATTCATATTATAATTAAAAAAAATGCCTATTCCTATTTATATTACATATAAATTATATTATTATATATATAATATTATAATAGAATATTTATTAATAGTAATACAATTTGTTTGCACATTAATAATAATTCATATTTATTAATGAATATATATAGTTTCTTTTATATATATATGTATATATATTTTTTTTATATATGTATTTTTTTATATATGTATAAATATTTTTTTATTTATATTATATAAAAATTAATTATATATATTATCAAGGCATTTGAATATTCATATTATTTTATTCAAAAAAAAAAATGCTTATTTCTATTTATATTATATATAAATTATATTATTATATATATAATATAATATATATATTATTAATATATTATATATATTATTAATATATTATATATATTAGTTTAATCGTATACAATTTGCTTAAAAAAAAGAAAGAAAAAAAAACTGCAAATTTTAGCAACACGTAGCAGAAATAAAATAAAATAAAATAAAATGAAATTTCGATTATAAAGTAGAGTAGAGTAAGATATATTATTAAAAAAAGGGGCTGGTAAGATTCATAAAATTTTACATGATAATAAAAGTTCATGATCTTTTTAGCTCTCGTTCGTTACTTTATTCTTTTTTTTTTTCTAAAGATAAACGATAGAAAAATGCTTTGGCGATGTATACCAAAGAGAAATATCGAATAAAAGAGAACAAAAGTATTCAAAAAAGGGGGAGGAGTAGGAGGAGGAGGTGGGGGGAGGAACATCTGTGCATTATTTTTCCTAACTTCTACTACAATAGGTGGGCCAAGGATTTTTGTATTTTTATTGGTTTTACGTGCACGTGCATATATTATATATATACATACACACATGCACACACGTTTATAACTCTTTTTCGTGTATGCGTTTAAACACGCGAACGCACACCCAACATTTAATATAATATACTATATCCCATAATCTTCCAACAATGTAACACGCCTTTTATAAAATCTTACGAATTATATTCTTTAGGATTTTCTATAATCGACGAAAAATATGACACACGTATATATATTATTATTATTTATTATTATATTTATTATATATATATAAAATAACATATTATTATATTTATTATATAATATTATTATATATATATAGGGTGAATCATTTGAAACAAGTAACCAGAATAAACTTGATTATTATTTGTAATAAGAAAAACAAATGTGTTGTATTAAAATTTATTAGATTTCACGGATAACATAATAATATGTTAATCATTTGTGTGTGTGTGTGTGTGTGTAATTAAACGCATGTATAGGAAACATGAAAATTAATTATCTTTTTTCTCAATGGAATGATATATAATAAAATATAATATATTATTTTTCTATATATATACTATGAAAATAAGAAACGTTTTAATAAATCTATAGTGTGAGTTACGTAACAAACTTATGGTAACCTTGAAATTGAGGAAGGTTCGTACGACAGGAACCTTTTTCTGTACCAAATAACAATCGAGTTATTCAGGTGACACGTTTCAAATGCCTTACAGGGTATATATATATTACATTGTTGTGATTTTACCGGTATCCTATTTCTCTCGTCTATTCCTATTATTCATGTAAGACTAGTTTCAATATTCTCTTATCATTCGAGTAATGTTGCGTATACACGAACGTCGGATACGGATCATAGATTGACGACGAAATGCTTGGAATAATTCAAATTGTTTCTAAGGAATTATAGGTATACAATACTACTATATCTATAATACTTTTTCATTCTTATTTAAATCTTATAATATATATAAAAAAAAAGAAAAGAAAAAAAAATTAGACCATTAAAGGATGAATTCATTTGTTCTTCTTTATTATCATTCTTTTTCTTTTTCTTAATATCTTTCTAAGAATTTTTCTATTCTTTTACGTTTTCTTTTTGTTTTTCTTTATTAGTAACATAAGATCTTAATTATCTTTCCAGTTATTTCTACTTTTTACGTTTTCTAATTTTCTCCTGCTATTAGTTTTATTTTTATTGTTATTATTATTTTTCTTCTTCTTCTTTCATACTTGTCTTTTTATTTGTTGAAAATTAACATATTTTATGCAACTTTTATTTACATTATACGCGTGACTATGATTATTAAAAAATACGAAATAATTTATATAAATATCTAGAGATATTTTCTAATGATCACCGATTCAAAAATGTGTTGGAAAAGAAGAAAAAAAAAAGATCTCGTTGACATAGTGATTGCTTTGCGTGAACCTTTTTTATTGCCTCACTTTTTTCACCGATTAATTAACGATAGTGTCGTTCATTACGAGAGCACTTACGGTTACCATCAGCTCGAAATTCAATCCGATGCCATTTTTATCCTTCGAAATATTTCATTTTAATTTATTCGTAAGTACACTTGTCCACGTTACATTTTATTCGCGAATATTCTCAACCAAAATTCTCATAATGGTTTCTTCAATTGATTAAAAGAAATTAAAAAGTAAACAGGAGTATAACATTTGAATTAGGATAAAAATTTGGATAAAGTATCCAAATAAATTATATCGAGAGAAAGTTTAATATTCAGTTTAATATAAATATAGTAAAATTTTTATATTAGATTGTTTTTTTTTCTTTTGATATTTGGTGTAATTTCAAAACGTGACTGACTCCCCCATAGATAGACTGATACGTCTTATGGTGAACCTGTGTTAACGTTAGATTTTTACGAATATTTTTATCATTATTTTTTAAATAACTTAAATACTGATTAATTTTTTAATTAATTATTTAAAAAAAATTAAAATTTTATATATTATATTATTTTATATAGAATTATTATTTTAATTAGAATATTTTATATTATTATATTTTTATATTAATTATAGAATATTATTTAATTATTATTATTACTAGAATTAATATTTAGATATATTGGTATAATGGTAGTAAAAACCAACATATGTGTTTTTTAAAAGTAATAATATTTAAGTTTTATATATTTACATATAGCAGAAAAAATTTGTAAAATAAGTCGAATTAGATCAATCCGTATATCTCCAGTGTTAAATAAAACCAGAATGTTACTAGGTACGTTGGATGTCTGGTGTAAAATCTCGTTGATTGCGACTCTTAATAGTAAAAGTGACATTTAAATAAAAGGGTTGCTAGTGAAAAAGAAAGAGAGAGAGAAAGAGAGATCAAAGAATATATATATATCGATATTTCCTTTAATCACGTTTAATTCTTCTATCTAACGTGTTAATTACAACGTGTAAAATCGATCGAACGAACATCAATCGTTGACATCAATTCTATCTCGTACGTTCTTTCAAATTTCATCGAGGATATATAATGTCTTTCATTTTTTCTTTGCTTTATTTACTTTTTTCTTTTATTACGCGAAAATTCGTTTCGATTCGTTCTTCGGAACAAGGATGAAAAAAAAACGTTTTTATCCCCCTCCCCCTCCAATCATCTCGTGTGTAAATTATTATTATATTATATAAATTAAATATATATATTTATTATTATATATTTATTATTTATATTTATATAAATATTTAATATTAATTTATATTAATTATATTATATTTATATATTATTTTATTATATTTATTTTATTTTATATATTTTATTTTATTATATTTACATTAATATATTATATAAAATAATATAATTTATTTATATAAATATATAATATTATATAACAATATAATAAATAAATATAAATATATATATATATAATAATAGAATAATAATAAAATGAAAATATAACAAAAATTCATATCATTCATTATTCTCGTTTGCGCATTCGCGTTGAGCAAGCATCCGTATATTACTTGAAAGTTATTTAATTTTCAATATCGGAGGCTTTAGGTAAAACGAATAAATGATATTTGAACAGAATTTCATATCTTAAAGTGGATAACGCATCATAAACGTATATTTAGACAAAGTTTACAGTTGACATTACATTATAGTATGTAAATTCGATGAATATACAACTTGTACACTTTTATACACACATATGTATATCTTACATGCATATATTTACATTTACATTTACAATTAATTTATATTCGTGTATTTATTGAATTTTGTTGTAGAGAAACTTTCCATGTTTATTACTCTTAGTTACTTGGTAAGCAATTATCACCACTAATACAACAACAAACTTGTTTCAAACCCCTTTAACAAGACGTATATATATATATATATTTTTATATAATATATAATAGAGATCGTTGTTGTTAACTAGATGGCTTTTCTAACTCCTAACTACGAATATCTATGAATGCTTTCTACGTTCTATAGTTAAAGTTTGATCTTTCCACGAAGGGAATATCATTGAAACTATGATAACGATGAGAAAAAGAATTCAACAGAGTGGAAAAAATAAGAAAATAAGCAAAAAACTAAATGAAAGAGTCAAAAGAGAAAGAGAGAGAACGAAAAAATGAAATAAAAGGAGGAAGAGATAAGGGATGAAAAAAAGATCGTTTTTTTTTTTACGAGACACCGATTAAAACTCAATTCTTTTTCTATTTGAGTTTAATGAAAAGACTTCCCCAAAAACATACTGAAAAAGAAAATGAGAACATGGAAAAGTATATGAAAAGATAACGAAAGAAAGAAAGAAAGAAAGAAAAAGAAGAAGAATAAGAAGAAGCTTCGAATTTCGTTTAAATTTCATCCAAGATAATATTAATAATAATAATATAATAAATGAAATTCACGAATAAAAAAAAAACGAGAAGCAACAAAAAAAAAAGAAAAAAAGAAAAAAGAAACAGACGATGGAAAGAAGAATTAATGTCATTCGTATTTTTTTTTCTCTGTGAATTTTTCCAGCACGAAGGGTACGTCGCGGCAGGCCGCGATTAGGTACGAGGGGTGGTAAACATATGTCCCCATCCGTGCATGGAAATTCACCCTCCAGAAGCGACTGGTTGCCTTTGGATATGAGAACGACACCACCGGCGGCCATGCCAGCTTTTCGTGGATTTGAAGAACCCTCGCCGGATGGTGTGGTAAGTTTATTATGTGTATAATAATATATCTATTTCAAATATTATATTTTTATTATATATTCTCCTTTTATATTCGTACATTTTTTTTATTATGGTAATTTTACTTTTTATACTTTTTTTTTTGGTTAAGAATGGCGAGTAATTATGGGGTCTGTTAAGATTTGTGTTAATTTCATTTTATTATATTTGAAAGTATTTTGATTTTAAACAATTCTTTTGTTTGTTTATAAATTCATATTTAATATAATTTAACACATTATTTTGGGTTTATTAATTTAACAAAGGGTTTGGGTGTCTTGTAGGTTTTTTGTAATATAAGATTTATATTAATTTTCTGATCATTTTTATGTTAAATATTTATATTATTTATTTTTTCTTCTCTTTAATATTAATCTGAATAATAATAATAATAACTAAGAGATCTTTATTTTTTTTTATTTTTCACCAAGACTCGATTTACTATTAAAACTTTGTATCTATTTAATTGTAACATATATATATAATATAGCTATTTTATATGGTGTCACATTTTCGTTATTAATTACCGGCTTTAATGAACGCTCGGTATTTATCCGACAACAACGACAACAACCTCCAGTTATATCTCTAGTCAACCTTGTCCTTCGCATTAACTTTCGTTTATCGACCACCCTTAATCTTCTTTCCCCATTTTCAAAGCATGATTTATATATAATCTCGTTATTCACAGAATTTTTAATCTCCCCAACCCCTTTAAATCTTTCCATTAAAATGGTCATCTATAAAATGTGAATATACATTTTTTTAATATATAAATAAATAAATTAAGATTTTTTTATTATTATTATTATTATACGTAATACGTAATTGGATAAAAAGCAAAATTTCGTCATTTAATTTTCTTCCCCTAATTTAATTATGTAAACTTTTATTTATACTTGATGCAATAAAATTATTTGTAAAAAAATATATTTCATAGACAAAAAAATTGTTTTTATTAGAAATTATAGATACATTCTTCGATATTACTATATAGTAATAATAATAACAATCAAAAATCATAAAGATTTTTGTAATAATTTTCTTTCATTGTGTTTTTCATTTCGTTCAAAATATTAATTTACATTTTTATATATTTTTTTATCTGATAAAATTTAAATAACTATTATTATTATTCTTATTAATATAATTATATTAATATATTATATATAATATTATTATTAATTAATAAATAATAATATTATTAATATAATCGTTGTGATATGTTTGTGTTGAAGGTTCATTTAGGGGAAGGAATAGCCGTGTGCGAGGAACAACTTAGGGCTGTGAAATGGAGCGATTATCGTAAGTTGACTCGTGGCCTAGCTGCTATATTGTTCAGCCCAACGGAATTGGCTACGTGTTCTGTTACCGGACAACGTTGGAGTCGTGCAGGAACGGCTACGGAACGTCCGGTCAAACCGGCACTCGACAAAGCCAAAGTGCAAGCCATCATATGTGAGTGCACCAATTTTTTTTTTTTTCTTATCTTTCGCTATCTTCTTATTTTCTTCTTTTTTCTCTCTCTAACGAAATTTATTCGTAACCAGGGATTACTTAAGGCTTGGTTTTTATATTCCTTTAGTAACAAAGGACAAAAAGAATTGCAAAGAGAGTTGCGTCAGGGTTACGTCAGAATTAGGAAAATTCATTTATTATTGGTGAATAAAATAATTGATGAAATTTAAATAATTTCTTTCTATCTTTCTTTTAATAAATTGTATTTTAATATTGATTCAATTCTAACGAGTATAATCATGTGTTTAATTATTATTATTATATATAAATGATCTATCGATAAATTATTTATGCATATTTTTGATATAATTAAAATGTTTATATAAATCGTGAAGAAAATATATTTTTAAATCTAACGAAGAAGAAAAAGAAGAAGAGAAGAATACCATTAGAATTTTCTATTTTTGTATAATCGCGAGAATATTCTTCGTGGGTCTATGAAAGTGTGTCTTGAACGTGTTTCAACGAAGCCAAGAACAATGTTTTCATCATCTAAAAAGAGCTAGGCAAAATGAGTGGCCGAGCTTTCGTGCCAACGTCTATTGAATGTTCACGTGCCAAGATCAACATAGTCAGTTTGAATCGATGTTAGTTAGATGTGTACGTGTGTAGTATGTCTATAGGTATGAGCAATAGATAGATAGATAGATAGATAGATAGATAAATAGATACAAGGTGTTTGCTTAAAAATCTTCATTCAAATATTTCACAAAAGTTTGTTCAAAGTTACAAAAAAAAAAAGAAGAAAAATCAGTTCATACTAAACCCCACCAGCAACAATTAATATCGGTTAGATACACGGATAGATGAATAGATAGATAGATAAATAAATAGATAAATAGATACAAGGTGTTTGCTTAAAAATCTTCATTCAAATATTTCACAAAAGTTTGTTCAAAGTTACAAAAAGAAAAGAAGAAAAATCATTTCATAGTAAACCCCACCAGCAACAATTAATATCGGTTAAATACACGGATAGATGGATAGATAGATAGATAAATAAATAGATAAATAGATACAAGGTGTTTGCTTAAAAATCTTCATTCAAATATTTCACAAAAGTTTGTTCAAAGTTACAAAAAAAAAAAGAAGAAAAATCATTTCATACTAAACCCCACCAGCAACAATTAATATCGGTTAAATACACGGATAGATGGATAGATAGATAGATAAATAAATAGATAAATAGATACAAGGTGTTTGCTTAAAAATCTTCATTCAAATATTTCACAAAAGTTTGTTCAAAGTTACGAAAAAAAAGGAACCATTTAATATTAAACACGTGTTAACTATTTCAAAAATATATTTTTATTTACGATACGATTGTGCAGATAGGAATAATATAATGATTATTTAATTATCATTATTATATCGTAAAATTAATTGAAATAATGCAAAAACATTGAGCTCAGAATTTTAATAACAAAAAAAAAGCTATTTTTACGATAACCAAATTTGTTAAAAGATGCATACACAAATATTTCTTTTTCTTTATCTTCTATTTTAATTTTAACCTTTTCCTACTCTAACACATTTAAATCTACTGTACCATCTACGGTAAAGTATTATACATTAAAAGAAATGTACTGAACATACTCGCTCTACTTTTGAATATGCATGAGCATGTTGCATTACTTACTTGAGATGAGATAACAGTAACACTTATGTTAGATCAATTTATTATTTTTTTAAGTATTTCTAAAGTAAAAGTCATTAATAATAATAATAAGTAATTTTATTAAAACCATACATGACCAAATGTTTAAAACAATTAATTACAAAATCAAACTATCACAAAGATCAAAATATAATTGAATTAATAAACCGTTCAAAATCAAAATTACGTTTAATAACAAAATTCTTATTATATATAACATTACAAAATTAAACTTGGTCAATCAAACCATTCGTATTTTACAAACCTAACATAAGACACCTTATTCTACTACAAATAAAATGGTATCATAAAGTATATAACATATATTTAATTTTATTTATTACTATATAATAATAGGTAACACAAGAAAAAAATAGGAAACGAACAAATATTTTAAAAACACCCCGTATATCGTAGATCTTTTATTTGTTGTTCCTTTTCTGTTTTCTATTTCCCTTAACAGAGTCATTTTACGTTTACACCTCGCTTTTCATTAAGCACACGATTGTGTATAGATACTTTAGTCAACGAGGTTACTTTCTCTCTATTCTCTCCTCTCTCCCTCTCTTCTTCTATCTACGATTAAACTCTCAGATTCACGATTAGAACGGATCGATTGTTCCGAGAGAAAACAAGTATATCGATTTTGTCCGAGCAAATGATTCAATTCTATACGAATGTGACGTAAACATCTTCCATACTTTTTATTTTCCTGATCGATCTTATTTAACAAGTTTTTCCATTAAAATTATTTGTTAACGTTTTAAAATATAATTATTAGGTTAGTATTAAAAATTATCTTATTTATTTTTTTTATATTAAATTATATTAAATAATTATATATAATAATATATAATAATTGTGGTTAGTATTAAAAAAGAAAAAAATATTAACGATCAGTAAAATCATCGGGGAGGGGGGTGGTTTGTCGATTTATAAATTATTAAATTATTTTCAAAAATTAATTATTATATTTAAAATAATTTTTTATATGTTACACTAATTAATAACACCATATATACTAATAAAATATAGTATTTATTATACATACACATATAGAAAATCAATTATTCGTTAATTCTATTTATTTCGATTCGTATATCAAACGTTTTTTATAAATCGTTTCAATGTAGTAGATAAATGTATGCAATACGTGTATTCACAATGAAGGTCTAGTTTACACGTCTTTGAAAATACGTTTCACTAAATTTCGTAAACAACATATCGTCGAGTATACCGGTGACCGTGAGAAGGGTCGGGAAGTGTTTAGTTTAGTTCAAACTCTCGGACTGTTAAGACGTACGTATTCTATTCTCTTTGTATATACTTTAACATTTAATATTCTCTCTCTTGCCTCCTCTCCCCTCTCCACTCCTCTCCTCTCTTTTTCTCTCTCTTTCTTTATGAAATTATATACGTATATTATGTATAATTATTTTTTAATAACATTTTAAAGAGAAAGATAATATACCATACTCGTATAAATTAATATATAGTAATCCCATTTATTATTGAATTTTATAATAATTATTGATTATTAAAAAAAAATAGCATCATTGAATATTTTATTTCTGTAATACGATAATATCTAATTAGTTATTTAATTTTTTGTTGTCCACATGATTTCTGATTTTCAATTTAAATTATTATATATATATATATGTATTTATTATTTGATCATCCCCTGTAATGTTAACATTAATTGAACTATTTCTCGATGCATTAGTTCCATCCGTAAAAATACAACTCTCCCTTCTCCCCCTTTTCTCCCCTCTCCTCACTCTCTCTCTCTCTCTTACTCTTTCTTTATGAAATTATATACGTATATTATTTATAATTACTTTTTAATAACATTTTAAACAGAAAGATAATATACCATACTCGTATAAATTAATATCATATAAATTAATTATTATTACATTTAAAAGTGAATAAAGTATATATATAGTAATCCCATTTATTATTGAATTTTATAATAATGATTGATTATTTAAAAAAAATAGCATCGTTGAATATTTTATTTTTGTAATACGATAATATCTAATTAGTTATTTAATTTTTTTTTGTTCACATAATTTTTCATTTTCAGTTTAAATTATTATATATATATGTATTTATTATTTGATCATCCCCTGTAATGTTAACATTAATTGAACTATTTCTCGATGCATTAGCTCCATCCGCAAAAATACAACACGATCTACCACGTTACATCGTTTTTTCTAATTATACAACGTGCACATCTATTTAAATTTCATCCATTAATTATACAACACGCACTTTTGATCCTTTTACTGTTAACTGTTACATTCTTCATTATTTCGTATCCGTCAACGTTTTAGTATAATCAACGATGTTGTGTTTTACCTACGATATATCGAACTCGTATGTTATTATTACATATATACAGGGTGTTCAAAAAAATCGAAACCAAACCTATATTACGTATTACTGTGTTTAAATAAATGAAAAACAAAAAAAAGGTTTTATATAAACTTATGCTCGATAATATTTTTTTTATTGAAAAGATATATTTTTTTTACGGATGTTTACGATTCATTACCTTACCGCTAAAATATTTACCGCTGATTTTTTTTCACCTGAATGGTTTTAGTAAAGTTGAAATAATTTTTGATTATTTTTAATACGTAGTTCAAATTTTCTTTCAGTTTCTATGGCCGACACCGTGTATATAATTACGTGCTAACGTATTTTCACTCGTTAATTTATCTTTTCTACGTCGAAGTTAAACAAAAAATAATAGTTAGGAAAAGGTTGTTAACGTTTAATCATTCCTCTCTAACGAGAAATTTCTCAAATTGTAATGAGAATTAATTATGTCTTTTGTTTTTTCGTCGTAAGTTTATCTTTCATTTTTTAACGCACCCCCCCTCCCTTTTCTAGGGGTAGAAATAAATATATATATATAAGTTATTAATTACTGTAATTAATTTCATTCGATGTTTCTCGAATTAATATCTTTTTGGAAAATTTTCGAAATTCAAGTTAATTAACAATCGTAATTATTGTAATTCATTCTATTCGAATAATATGATATCGTTGTATTAAAAAAATACAAAAAAATTAAATATATTGATTAAATATTATTTAAACCAGGGATATATGATGAGATAAAGTACACACATATTTACTTCGTTTACAAATTTTCTCAAATAACTTTGATGGCTCATAATATTATAAATATTTTTAATCAATTATTGGTGTTTCCAACAATTCGACGTATAAAAGAGTATTACAAAACATACGCTAATATAATTAATATCGATTATATTTATATTAAAAGTAGAAGTATCGGAAGAGAGAATGTTAAAACATGGTACACAAATCACGAAATATTTTATATTCAAAAATATGATCAACGTAGATAATCGAATTTTTTATTATTATTTTCCAAATTTGATATTAATTAATTGTGTCAGTCAAATTTCGTATCTTTTTCTTTTTCGTTTGATCTGACTTCGTTGGGATAACAATAATTTTGTAATAATTATTTTTCATTAATTAATTTTCCAAATGAAAAAAAATTGTCTCAGATAATACAGATTTATTTTATTTTTATTTTTTGATTTAGTATGAAGAAGAAAATTGCACAAGATTGATTAAAATACATTATTGATTACTTATTTGAAAGAGAGAAAGAGAGAGATAGAGAGATAGAAAGGAATTAATTGAAGAGAATATTCAGAATAAAAGCTTTTAATTATGTTGATTGAATTTTCTTCTTAGTATCACGGATTAAAAGATTCTATTTTTTATTTTTCATATGAAATTACGCGATATAACGTAAAATATGTCGATTTATTTAATTTCGTATAGCAAAATAAAAATAAAAAAAAAATAAAAAAAATAAAAAGAATGACGTTAAAAACTTTGTTTAGAGTAAATTATCGATTATTTAATAAACATAAATAGAAGTATAATAAAAAGATAGAAAGATACATATTCGATAATTTGGATATTTTAAATATTTCAATAAATCACAATACATTATGGATTTAATTTTTGCTCTTTTTAATTGAACGAATAACAATTTTAATCTAACAAAGAATAAATGTTAATTAAAACAAATATATATATAATGTTTTAAACCATATTTCGTATCAGATAATTTGTATATTTGAAGTACACATTTATCTTATCAAATACGATAAGAAAAACGCGATTGGGTGATTTAATTTTCGTATTAATTAATTATTACTTCCGTGTATTATTCGAATAAGCAAACGTACGAGTCGCGTTGTATTCGATTAATTAGAAAAATTGAATGGACGTACACATACGTTAAATAGAACAATAGAAAGATAAAGAAAGGAAGGAAAATCATTAGAACAAATGTGTTTCAGCTTACGTGACTTCGAGATTCCCTTCGGTCGATGTAAGCAGTGTCAAACAAGTTTTGGCTTATAAATGCAAGGAAAATTCAACGGCCCTTAAGATGAAATCCATACGTTATATATGGTGAGTCAGATATTTTTTTATATGATTATATATATATTATAAATAAAATAAATTCTTTTAATCCTTATTGGTCGACAATTTTTTTTTTATATTCTCATTAGGTTGTAGTTGGTTTCGGTAAATATGCAAAACAATTTTCAGTATTGTAAGAAATTTATTTATTTTTTTTTTTGAAGCAGTGTATTACAAATATATATGAGATTATGAATTATTTAATTATTAATTGTTATTATTATGTGTCACGTTTTGTCACCTCCCACGTGACTTTACGACCGATAAGGATTAATTATTATTTTTCTTTTTTGGGGCTTTTCTCTCGTTTTTTTTTACCTCCTCCCCATCACTCACCAATTGGGAAATAAAAAACAAAATAATATCGATCTACGAACGTTCCCCAACGATTAATGATGATATGTTAATGAGATATTATTTAATATCAGCGATTGTTGTAAGTCTATAGAAAAGAAAAGATAATTTTTTTTTTTTATTATATTTCAACTCGTTGTAAAAATAATTTTTGTGAAAGAAAATTGAATATTTTTTATATACGATTTTGGGTAAGAAATTTTTTTCACTTCTACCAACATCGATTTTTGTATTTTGTTGTAAGTCTGTAGATAAAAAAGATTATTTTTTTTTATTATATTCCAACTCGTTGTAAAAATAATTTGTGTTAACGAAAATTGAATATTTTTTATATACGATTTTGGGTAGGAAATTTTTTTCATTTCTATCAACATCGATTTTTGTATTTAATTAAAAAAAAAAAAAAAAAAAAAAATATAGAGAAAAATAATTCACAACTCGCTTTTCGTCGTGCACGATTTTATTTTGTAAAAAAAAAAAATTAAAAGTAACATCGCGTAAAATTGACTGTTTCCTAAAGAAAAATTCGATTCGATCTACTATTACTACTATAGTGCACCTGCTAGCTTTAAGAAAAAAAGAAAAAGAAATGAAATACTTACGTTATAGTTCGCGTAACATGAGAGCTTTCTATGGGGAAAAATCGTGGATAAAAGACCAAACAAAAAAAGAAAAAAGAAAAAAAGAATAAGAATCGATAAAAATTCGATGAAAAAGAAAAGTGATGTTCGAGGTCGTGTCCTTCAATTTTCACACTATGCTTTCCGATTAGTTCTTGATGGTCTAGTGTAATATCATTATCGATACTTTTAGAGATGGGAACATTTTTATTCAACTTATTGTTATTACATCTAAGAAGATATCAAAACTATTATTCATTTATTTTATTTTATTCTATTTTTCCTTTTTTATTTCCTTTTTACACGATTATAATCAAGTATATACAATACACATACTATAGTATTAAACAAAATTATTATATAAATTAATTCTAAAACAAAAATTGAATCCTTCTTATACGATTTTAATTTTTAAAATAAAATATCATAAAATTTCATTTAATATGTATATAATAATTAATTGAATATATTTTCTTTATATATACACGATTATAATTAAGTGTATACAATACACATACTATAGTATTAAACAAAATTATTATATAAATTAATTCTAAAAATTGAATCCTTCTTATACGATTTTGATTTAAAAAATAAAATACCGTAAAATTTTATTTAATATATATATAATAATTAATTGAATATATTTTTTTTATATATACACGATTATAATTAAGTGTATATAATACACATACTATAGTATTAAACAAAATTATTATATAAATTAATTCTAAAAATTGAATCCTTCTTATACGATTTTGATTTTTAAAATAGAATACCATAAAATTTCTGTTAATATATAATGATTAATTGAATATATTTATTTTAATATTATTATTTTAATTGACAACATAATAATGGTCCAGTAAAAAAAAGCTTGATTATAAATAACAATTTTTTTTTCTCAAAAAAAAAGAAACATTCTATAATCTATATAACTCTTGCTAAAATAACAAATTATTATTAAATAATAATTATTATTGTTATCGTTCTTTAAAATGATATTAAATCATATCCTTATCGTAATAATTCATTCGTAAGATTATTATTCTCCCTTGGTTGAACATAAGGAGAGAATACTACGTTCCTTATCATTGAATTTAACTCTCGAGTCGCACACACATAGGGGAATACGTAATAATCCTACGCTCGAGTGGTAAATAATAGGCGTATATACATATACATAGAAATTCGTGCTTTTAGCATAGTATCACGGTCGACTTCATTCTCAACGCAAAGGTGCAAGCACGTATATCAAACTCGAATGTCCGATATCGTACAATAGCGATCGTTGAAGTATGCTGATCAGCAAATAGAATTTACCTCCTTCCTCTCTCGACCCCCCACCCGACTCCCACCACCACCCCCACCCCTTTTCATCATTCTCTCTCTCTATCTCTGTCTGTCTTTCGTTTTGTCCCTATAGGAAGTTGCATCAGAGTTTAAAGCATAATACGTTTGAAAACCGGTTATATGTTACTATACATTAAACATTTTGTATAAAATGTTTTTATAATAATTTCTATTCGATATATTATTGTCAATGATATTTCTTTTGGAATAAATGTATTTTTTTCTCGCGTTATATTATATTTGTAATTTATTTGTATTTTTTTTATTTTTATTTCATTCGATGTTTTATTATTATTTGAATAAGGAAAAAGAAATGTATGTATTTTTGTATTGATTTATTTTTGTATATTTAAATTACGTCGACACTTGTACGATCCAATAATATTAGATTTTGATTATAATTATATTAGAACTTGTGTTGTACGATTAACAAATATATAATATGTATATTATTTTGTGTAATTATATAAACAATATAATATATTGTATATATTTTTTTTTATTTTTAATAATAATAATTGTTTTATTTAACACAATTCGTAGAGGTATAACACAAATGATTAGTAATTTTAATATAATATAATTGAAAAAATAAAAGAAAAATACACAATTTATATAATAATGCAATAAAAAGGACAATTATTTTTTGTTTAATAAGATTGTACATAATGTTCAATAAGGTTAATATCCGAGGCATGAAAATTTAATGTTGCAATAAGAGTAGTAGTGCGTTGATCGATCGTTAATTAGCGAATCCAATTGACTATGGAATACGATAGAAATTGAAAGAGACAGAGAGAGAGAGAGAGAGAGACATAGAGAAATAGGAGAGGCCCTCGTTAATTTTCTATCCAACTATCCAATCAGCGCGAGGGTGAATTCAGGAATTGGCTGGCAAATTTCTTGATGATTGCTAACAAAATGTACAGGTTTAACACGTGGAATAATGATAGGGGAATTTAACAATGGTGGCATGGCAAATAGTTGCACTTGTTGCTAAATCGGTATCATCTTTCTAAGTTCTCAATTTGTAATTTCTAATTGTTTGTTTTTTTTTTTTTTACGAATAATCTTCGTACAATTAATCGTTAAATTCAGATGAAATCTATTTTATTATCTTAAATGAAAAATCAAATGATTTATATATATTATTATAATAGAAATAAAATCATGTGAATAATTAATAATATCAATCTGTTAATTATGAACTATGAGTAATATCTTCGTCATTTAAAAATTGTGGTGAAAACTTTTCTTAAGAAATCTTTACGGTTTAATTGTGGTTTGTTAAAAACAAAACAAAAAAAGAAAGAAAAATTAATAAGAATACATTTAACAACGTTAGAAAATACGTAAGCAATTAGTGACGATAAGTTGAATGTTCGTTTAATTGGAAATCATGTGTGTATCAGCCTATAATTATCATATACGGATATACACACCTGGTATATCGAAATAATTGATTCCATAGTGGTTTATATCAAACTTAGGATAGTCACGCGTATATTCTAACGTTTCAGTGTAGAACATTGTACGCTAATATTCAGCAATCTCACGTTTCCCTATGGATGTTGGATAGGTTCATGTGAGTTATGTGAGTTTGAAACCTACGTACGATAGCGTATGTATTTAAATGAAATCGATATTGTGATTTTCCACGATAGAATTATTTCAATAACGATTTTAACCCGATAACCGTCGTTTTATTAACTTAATCATCAATTATCATAATTAATTATATTATCTAGCGGTTTATAGATAAATAAATTTAAAGGATGGTTCATTTGAAGTATTAACGTATCATTTCACAGGTGTCATTTAGTTTCGATTTAATTCGCGATTTGATTGCTTGTTTGATGATAAGAACACATCAATGAAAATTAATTATAAAATATATAATTAATAAAGAAATTAATTTAAATACGAGAAGGGTGGAACACGAAAAGTTTTGACCATTGATAAGAAAACAAAATTGTTCTTTTATTTTTTTTTTTTTTTTTTTTTTAAATAAATTTAATGGCAACAAAATATTGTTTTTCTATATTAAAATCAACAACCCACGTATATTCTTAAACTTTCTTGCTTTTCTCGGTTCGTTTAAAAGTAATATTATTGAAATGATTTTTCTCCTATACGTTTTATTTTTTTTTTTTAAATATTATGTAACATTATATATCCGGGCCATTCGTGTACGTATTTATTATTATGCATATATAAATGACAAATTTTTATTCAAATTTACAATACTCGTATAAACAACTTTTGTATGCATAAGTATATATAATCGTTACGATACGATGAAAATAAAATATTGATATACTTTGATATTAAACATATACGTCGTATTAACGTGTCAACGTGAAATTATTTAAAAATCAAATCGAATAGTATTTTTATTTTTTTTTGTCTCCTTTCTATGTTAGAAAACAATTTGTTGAATATTATCAAATTTATTTCGAAAATTTCAAAAAATTGTTCACGAGTATACTTTACACCACGTATATTTCAAATATGTAGATTTGTATTTCTTTCGAATATCGTTTGACAGTTTTATTTTATCGATTATTTTGCATGCATCGTGGATTGCATTCGTGACGAAAATTTGTAGCTTTGGGTATTTAGGGTCGTTGCTAACGCCAGTTATTTTGGCTTATTTGCCCTTAGGGAATCATTCGATCCAATTTTAAATGAAAAATTTTACCTATTTACGTATACATGTATATATACATATACATGTATATAATATACGTGTATTATTGCAGATGTGAAAATATTGAAATTATAAAATTAAAAATTTTAATCGTTCGTTATACGAATTTTCCCCATTAAACAAACAGACAGACGACAGACAAAGAGAGAGAGGAAAAAAATATATATTTAAACAAATTATATATAATTATTATAAAATAATATAAAATTAATTATCGATAATTTGAAATCAATATTAACGCTTCAATTTCAGCATACTTCAACTAACGTAACTATCGTTCCGTATAAATACCCTCGTACACATACGGGATCATTTACAACCCCTATCATAGGTTTCAGTTAACGAAATAAATGTATTCTTAAAGAAAAAAAAAAGTAAATATAAAAACACACGATTATTTTGGACACTTAAAAACATTTTTTCTTTTGTTATTCGATATATTCCATATATCTTTTTTTTGACATTTTTAATAATTTACTTATCTCCGATAGTTACGATTGACGAGTATAGTTTTCGATTAGAATGTTTCGATCAAAGTCAAAGTCCCGTGAAATAGGACGCTTTAGGTTTTAAAAGAAAAAAAGAAAAAAAGTAGAACGAGGCCGAAATCGGTGGGGTGGGGTGGGGGAGGAGGAAAAAAGGGGGAAAGAGAGTAAAAAACTCAAAAAATATTAGAAAAAGATAGGAAACAGAAAAGGTAGGGCGAGGGCGAGGACGAGGGTGAGGGTGAGGGTGAGGAGGGGAGAGATCGATATAATCTGCGGTTAAATTTGTCTGGGTTTATTTTTTACGTTTTTTTTTCTTTCATTTTTTTTTCTTTTTTTTTTATGTTGTTGTTCCAGCGAGAGACAGGACACGGACACGTCGCCGAGGGCTGAAGCCGAGGACAAGTGAGAGGGGGCAAGGGGTGCGTGCGGGGTGCAGCCCACCCTTCTACTTCGCCGCGTCCTCCCGCACCCTCGGTCCATCCCGAACCCGCAACGCCCTTCGAATGACCATCAACTTCGCCACAACCACAACAACAACAACAACAACAGTAACAACAACAACAACAACAACAACAACAACAGCAACAGTAACAGCAGTAGCAACAACAGCAGCAATAATAATAATAGCAACAACAATAGCAATCATCATAATAATCATCAACACCAACGTCGTCGCAATCATCATCACGATCATCGTAATAACAATAATACTAATACTAATACTAATACTAATAACAATAACAACAACAACAACAACAGCAATAACAATAACAATAACAATCAGCATCGTTGTAACAATAATAACAATAATCATCGTAATCATCGTCGTAATCATCGTCGTCAGGATGAAGATGCTGACGATGACGATGATGAAGAACAACAACAACAACAACAACAGCAACAACAATATCAACAACGACGACGTACCCTCGAGGATAATTTAACGGGTAGAGAAACAATAACCGGAGGAGAGTCTTTGAGTTCAGGAACAACTTCATCATCATCCCTTGGGGGTTTAATGCGGTTGCATGCCATACACCATGCCCTTCAAGCAACCCTTCGTACTGCTGCGGCATCCTACTTTTAATCGACACCCATATAAAACCACCACCCTCACAACACCACTACATACACGTCCACTTTCACTTCCACCCATCAATTCCTACTCTTACCTCTAAACTCCTAAACTTAACCCTAATTCTAATCTCTCAACGGAAAGTTCTCACGAGAGGAAGTGGATCAAGAATTGGAAGAGGAAAAGGGGGGATGATCATCGTTGCGATAAATAAAAGAAGGGGTGTAGGGTGTATGTGTGTGTGCGTGTGCGTGGGGTTGTTGGGTTTATTTGGTTATCCCCTTTTGTTACTTAGTAATCGTTTTCAACGGCGAGTTCGTTTTTTAAAATATTTCTCTGTTTCTTTTTCATTTATTTTTCTTTTTCTTTATCTTTGTTGTTGTCGTTGCTTTTTTTCTTCTCTTATATTTTTTTTTATTTTATTTTATTTTAGAGAAGAGAAGAGAAGAGGGGCGATGAAATACGGCGAGTACCCAAGCAAGCAGTCCCGCCGCTTGGGAATTCAAAATCGTACGGTGATTTTTTTTATTTTTCCGTCTTGGGGGAAATTTTCTTTTCGGTTGATAATGGTTTTTCGTTTTTCTTTTTTTTTTACCTTCTTCTGTCAAACTGTAGAACGGAGAAGGATTGTTCGTTCGTGCAAGGAAGTTTGTATCACAACAGGAGAAAACAAATTTATGAAAAGTAAAGTTAAGGATCGTTGAAGTTTAATTTCTTCTTATTTTTGTTTTTGTCTCTTTTTGTTTTCATTTTCTTCTTTTCTTGTTCTCTTTGTAATAAATTCTAATGAGAATCGTTAGTAGAGGGAAACGATTTAAATAAATTTCATTTCAAACGATTGATGAACGTGTTTTGCTTGTTATTTAGAAAAAGAGAAGTTTAGATCGTTTCGAATACTATTCTTCTTCTTCTTCTTCTTCTTCGTTGTGTAGGTTGAATAATGCGAAATAATGAAAAGTACGAGGGAGAAAGTTGGAAAAGGATAAAAAAGGAAGAAGAGGGGTTGATGGGAGTTGGGGGAGGGAGAAAGAAGAAGAAGAAGAAGGGTGAACAAAATAGAAAGTAAGTAAGATGAAGGAATTTTGTTTTGCTGCTCATGCGACTTTATTCGATAGGTATTGCTAATTTTTTTTTCTTTCATCGAGGGAACGAAGGTAAAAAAGAGAAATAAAATGAAGAAGAAGAAGAAGGAATGAAAGAAAATGAAATACACAAGTGAGAAACGATTTGACTCGTTAGTTTCGGTTTGTTCGTTAAAATCGGTGGTAAGGCGCTTATATTGTCAACGATTCGATAGAAAAATGGCGACTGTCTGGGGAAATGATAAATAATGAAGGGATTTAATATAAAAAAAAATAAAAAAAAATATATTTATCGATGAGGTTAAATCGATAAATTATATATAGTATATGTGTAGTTTTGTTTTTCTTTTTATATTTTTTTTTCTTCTAACAATTTTATTTTTTCATTTTCGTATGCTTAGTATAAATGAAAAATCGTGAATAGAATTAATTAGATCAATCTATTCGCGTCATTATATACAGGGTATATTGATAATAATTATATCAATCGTAGTAGTATTATTTTTGAAAAGAAATTTTGTTAATGAAAAAACATCGTACGTGTATTTTTTTAGTCTATTCATTTATTTTTTTTATTTTATTATTATTTAGTGATACGAATGTGTAACAAATCTAATCAATTTTTTTAACGAATTATTCTTTTATTATTATTATTATTATTTTGTTATTCTTTTTTTTCCTCTTTTTTTTTATTTAATTACAAATTAGAGATTAGAGTTTTGAGATTGACAGAGATAATTGATTCGTCGATCCATTTGTATACAAGGTGTATCAATAATTATCGTTCGTTTAAATATTTTTTTTCTTAAATCAAATGTTTTTTTTTTCTATTCAGGAAAAAATTCCACGAGTAATTTTCTTTCCTTTTCTTTTTTCTTTTTCAATCATATAATTTAACGATGAATTTTTTATTGACGTGAACAAAATAGTAGAAAAAGAATACAACAATAACAAAAAAAAAAAAGAAAAAGAACAAAAAAAGCGATAAAAATAAACAAGAACAATTTTATTTCCAGTTGTATTTCATTTTTCAATTGATATATCGGATTTGATTAAAAAAAAAAGAGAGAAAGAAACAGTTGTGAAGAAAATTCGAATTAGTTAATCAAGCGAAAGGAAACGGATAAACAATAACGGAAAACATCTGCGTCAGACTTGTTTAGATTCGGAATAATGTCATCGGACGACGACACATCGATTTGTTGTAGAATCCAACGGGAGGACAATAAGAGAAAGTAAAAGAGGGTAAAAGAAAGAAAAAGAAAAAGAAAGAAAGAAAGAAAGAAAGGAAGATAAAGATAAAGAAATAGACGGATAGAAATCAATAGAAAATTCTAAGTCTCATTTAAAGTGCACCCCTAGTCGTTATTTTCAAATGTTTTTTTCTTTTTTTTCTTTTTTTTTTTTCGATCACATCGAAGTTTAATATCATTCAATTCGAATCTCACTTCATTTCTTCTCTTGTAACCTAACGTTTATCTTTAAATCGAAGATGTCAAAGTGAAATAAGCAAAAGATACAAAATTATCGTATATTTTAATTCGTTTTTTTATTTTTATTCGCCTTTTCATACGTGCCAAAAATTGTGACAGTGAATTAAGTGTCGTAAGAAAAACAAAAATGTTTCGAATATATTTCATCGTGTGTTTTGTTTTCTTCTTCTTCTTTTTTTTGTTCGTAATACAAGTAATTTTGATATAAAATAAATCATAATAATTGATGAGCTTTTTTTTGATTTGTTGATCTATTGTTTAATCTATTATTATAATTATTGTTACAATTATATTATATAATATATTTTATGGTCTACACAAACTCGTCGTTGGTTACGTTTAATAGAAAATTTACGTATATAATGTTAATAAATACGTATTCATGAATATTCAAAAGGAAACAGGGCAAATTAATAATAATATTTAATGATAGAAGAAGAAAAAAAGTAATCTAATGTAAGAAAAAAAAAGAGATGATGATGAAGATAATACATACACATACATACACACGCACACACGCACACTAGAAATGTTACGTAAACGAAAAAAAATATATATATATACACACACAGTATAAAGAAAAAAAAACCCAAGAAAAAGAAAAAAAAACGAATGTGGTGCTCTCTGAGGGGTAACCGACGAGTCGAAGGATAAACAAAAAATAAAAAAAACCGAATTCGTTAGAATTCGAATTGTGGGAGTGGAGAAGGGCCTCTGGCGAGGGGACGCGATAAACAATTTACAACAATAACCACAAAATAAATAAAATCACATTATGGGAGTTTAACGAGGGGCATATGGAAAAAATAATTAAAAAATGGAAAAAAAAAAAAAACAAATAGTGGAAATAAAGATAGAAAACTCGACTTCTTTGTATAAGTTGAAATTAGTGAGATGAAGCGAGTGTGATGATAAGTTAGAAGAATGCGTGTGTGTGTGTGTGTGCGTCGCGTGTCTTCGAAAAAAAATTCATAATCGCGTGCTCGTTTTCGCGTGCATGCGTACAGCGTGCCTCTGCATCGTTTACGAGCTCGTGTACGTTGTTTACGTGTAAATTTGCGTGAATATGCGTGTACGTGCAATTGATGTACCGTATCTATCCGAAAAAAAACGTTTTTACGAATTCGACTCGACCAATGCGCGCGCGTTCACGCACGTGTCCCCATCCGTTTCGAGTTATGATATTTTTGTTTTCTTCTATGCCAATTTTACGCTTGAATATTCTCATTCATTACGTCGAACGTCGTTTGTTCGTTATTTATTATTTACTCGAGATGAAATTTTAAGTAGTTTTTCTTTTTTTTCTTTTTTTTCGGTTTTATATGCGGGAATATCTGACGTTTACTACGTATCCCTCTAGTGACCGAAATTGGAAACTATTCGCGGCCATTTAAATGACAGACGCCATATTGGAATTCAACGAAGATCATCTCGTAGACGACAAAAGTCGTTGAATATTAAATTAATTGTTAAACTATGAGTAACAATCGTTGTATAATTCGAGAAAATAAGCGGACGGGAGAAATTTGAAAATAACGATCTACGTGTATCCTCGTACGAACGAATTTTTTTAGAGGGTACCGATCGAGTTCGTGTAAATAGTGTAAAAACATCGTTGCCATTTATTACCCTCCCTTTCGTGATTCTCGTACGAAGATATAAGTATCTCGTTATCTATAGTTTTTCCTTCTTTTTTTTTTTAATTCAAGCGACGATGGCGGACACATGCGGAAAGTAGTCGAGAAAAATAAAAAACAAGTTCGTAAACTCGTTTTGGTTTTGGCTGTGAGACGTGACATAGTCACGATGAGACGACCATGCGGGTACAACGAGTGACCCTTGTGCGTCAAGTGTAGAAGATAAACGAGGGATGACGATATCTCTCCCTTATTCGGGGGATGATAATGGTCCATACTTTAGAAAATGTTACGCGAAGAATGTTAAAGGCGAATTTACGAGACATAAAGAAAGAGAGAAAGAGAGAGAGAGAATGTAAGAATATTTAACAAAATGAAATAAAAAAAAAGAAAAAAAAGGTCAAGGAAGGAAGAAAGGTAAGGACGATCAAATTTGATTCGTTCGCGACCCTACCGGAATACAAGGGTAGAATTTCGTATAGAAAATACGCCTAAATTATACTTACACATTGTACATTGTACGTATATACTCATCTATATATATTACATATATACGTACACGTGTACATGTATGTGTAAGTCTTTATAAAAGTATGTATGTACGTATGTATATATTATTGTCGTTATTATTATTATTATTATTAATATTATTATTATTATTATTATTATTATTATTGTTATTATTATTATTTTAAAATTAATTATTATTATTGGTATTATTATAATAATTATTTTTCTTTTATTATTATTATTATTATTATTATTATTATTATTATTGTATTAAATATTATTAACAACATAGAAATGAACTTATATATATATATATATATTATAAATATATTATTTGTTGGGAGAGAAAATTAAAAAAATATTATTATATTATATGTATTTAATATATTTAGGATATTTATTTGTTGATTTGGTGATATAGAAATACAAATATCTATATATATATATATATATAAGATTTTGATAGTAGCGGCCACTGTGAGTTACAACAATATAAGGCCGGCCTATAAGAGTACATATATTATTAGTAAATTTGATGATGAGAGAAGAGTGCGTAGTTTGTACTCAATTTTTTGCGTCTATCGAATTTAAAAAAAAAAAAATACACACACACATACAAAATGCGACGTGTAACCGATAACGTTAGGACAAGAAAAGAAAAAAAAATAATAATAATGTAGAAAGACTCGAGACAATTGTGTAAATGCGTTTTCAACGGCGTTGCGCATCTTCGTAAAAATTGATTTTTCCTTGCGTTACGAGTGATCGAGTTTAAAAAAACAAAAAAGGATGGGGTTTTTGGGGAAGACGGGAGTGGAGTGGGGGTAAAAGAAGAATCACGATTGCGCGTAGTTACTTAAATTTAAACGAACGAGGATGCGACGAAATAATTCTAAATTCGATTGTGCAATAAAAACAAAAAAAAAATGGCAATAAACAAACAAACAAGCAAAAAATCATCTCCATTTTGTGGAAAACACTTTTTATAATTAACAAAAAGAGAAAAAGAAAAGAGGGGAAAAGGAAAAAAAAAAGATCCGAAACGAAAACGTACGGTCGTCGAGATCGAGATTTTTTTTCCTTTTTATTTTTATGAACCAA